>NW_027094278.1:0-138391 GCF_029207755.1 Chamaea fasciata | reverse complement strand
GCCAAAAAGGAGTCTCAAAATTAACATATAAGCCACCGAGTTATTTTTTAAAAAAAGGGTGTCTTTGGTGTGTATAATTTTCCAGCGCCTCATGTGTTCAGTCCTTGCCATTTATGTTTACAAAGTTGATGCTTAAGACCTTGTAGAAAGCTCAAAAAAATATCCAGGACAATCCAGGTGTTTTCACAAGTACCCTCACTATGGAGCAGTGCCAGCCCCAAGTGTTTGCTCCCTCAGCCCAGCCCGGAGCAGGGTCGAGCTGCTGCCCAGGACGGTTGCCAAGGGACCCACTTGTTTGAAGCTGTAAATGCAAGGGGCCTGCACTGGAGTGCCAATAAATTTGACATAAGCGACTCTCATCTTTAACTGTGACTGATATTCTCAGGGAATCCACATCACCTTAGATGGGGCATTCCGCCATGGATTTCATCCCTCTGCATCTGAAACAAAGCTAGGACAAAAGTCAAAGGGCTGCAGGATAACTGGACAGCTCCAGACACCTGGTGGCAATCTAGGAATACCCTCTACAGCCCTACTACACCCTACATCACAAATTTCAAGTCCCCAGGACTTGTACTATTACCCATACACCCAGACTGAGCAGCAAGGCAGAGCAGCTCCGGGCCAAACACACACCAACACCCGTGAGACAGGACAGGACAAACAAGGGGACACAACAGGGACACAAATCCTCTGGCAAGAAGAATGTCCCTGAAGGAGCAGTGAACTAAGAACGAGATGACCGAGGTAAGACTGAAGGCGAGCTGACCAGGCTCAGAGAACCCTGCAGGAAGAAGATGCCAACGGGATGACTTATCCCAGAAGACACAGAGACAGATGCCCAAGAATCCTACGGTCAGAATCCTCTACCTATCTTGGCATTCTTACAAGACCTAATCCACCGGACCGGATAAGGGCGGTGCACAGCTGGTGATACAGCTCAGAACAAGACTTGAAGAGGCATCAGCCTGCATGCTTGCGAAGAGAGACGGATTCCAACGCGTGTGTCCGAGAACACGAAACAAAGACGCCTGGCCGAGGAAGGCAGAGACCAGATATGCTAAGACGGATGCCAGGATTTTTAATAGGCCCCTCGAAGGGCTAAGGGACAAGACATGAAGCACAAGACACCCAAAAGACACAGAGTGCACAACAGACAAGTGACACAACACACACCAGGACTGCTCTGCCCTGCACACCTCAGCACTTTGATCCAAAATGAGACTTTCTCTTCATGTAGCCTAAGGGGTCACATCTGGGACATCCCTGTCTCTAAACCTGACTCAAAAAATCCCTCCCACTGACCCCTGCCCTGGCACCCCGCTTTCATCCCCTCTGTGGGGCTCCAAGCCCTCCACTTCTCTCTCAGATGTCCAGGGAGGCAAATCCACGCCAGGTGCCAAAGAAGGCTGCCTCTCCCTCAGGGAAATTCCTGCTGTTGCCGGGCGGTTGTCTCCTAAGTCAGCTACAATCAAGAAAACCAAATATCAAAGCATAATCTTAGCAGCACGTCAGCCAAAAACCAGCAATTCTGCTACTCACCATCTCCTAAGAAGGCCCGGGTCCTCGGGCAGCACGCCTCAGCTGCGTCCAGAGGCTGACACTCACAGTGCCAAAGCCTTAGAGGCATTACTGGCACTGAGCCCACCCACCACAGCCTCCATTAGGGGTGTGAGCATCCCCGGTTGGGGCAGGACAGGAACGCACGGTGGACATCCCCAGTGAACCTCAACCCTGTGGACTCTGCCCCACCATGGGAACTTCCTGTCTGGCCCTAGCTTAGGGGTACTGCCTGCACCTCTCAGGACTTCTGGCATTGCCTTGCCATTAGGATTGCTGCCTGCACCTCTCTCAGGGAAACAGTGTTGGCAGCAGTGCTGTGAGGGCTGGTATACCTGTACTCTGACTTGTATCCTAGGCTGTACCCCTGATTTTCACTGTGTGTTCTCTAGCTCTTGACTCCTTTACCTCTCAAGCCCTGCCTCAGCCTCTGTATGTGTCACTATAAGCTCCCCCCTTCTGAACCCTACTTCTTTAGAGCCCTACACCTTCAAGGCGGGGACGCTCTACACCGTTAGTGTCCCAAGAGCTGTCCTGCAAGCAGGGCAGGTACATCCACAGTTGTTCCCTGCCTACCCTAAAAAACGTGGCCCTGAGACAGGGCAGAGGCTGACAGAGCCAAACTCTTTGCACAGGCAAAGGCACGAAGCCTTACCAACCGCCGCCCCGAGAGGGAAATCAGGAGCACTTCCACCGGCTGCGGAGAGACGGGGAATCCCAGGGTGGGTGGGGCGGGAAAACCCCCGTTATCCCCAGCCCTGCTGGATCCTGCTCCCCACTATCGCTTCCTGCCTGGCCGTGTCTGCACATGTCAGAGCGTCTGGTACGTTCCCGCACTAGGGCTGCTGCCTGCACCTGCTCTCAGGGAAAGCGTGCTGGTAGCAGCGCTGTGAGGGCCAGTATACCTGTACTCTGACTTGTATCCTAGCCTGTACCCCTGATTTTCACTGTGTGCTCTCTAGCCCTCGAGTCCTTTACCTCTCAAGCCCTCCTTCAGCCTCTGTGTGTCACTGTAAACCCCCCCCTGCTGAACCCTACTACCGTACACCTCGCAATCAGCATTGCCCTATAACAGGATGCTCCTGGGAAAGGGATCCCAGGGTGTGCTGGGCCAGGAATCCCCCGCTGCACCCTAACCCTTTGGACTCTAAAAGGAGACCAACAATGTCAAACTCCCTAGAACATGGAGATGGGTCAGAACTGCCCTGCCAAGGCTCTGGTGCTGCTGAGGAGAAACCCTCACCCTTTAATCCTGAGGGGACCATCCCACTAGGGCCCTCTCCTGTAAGGTAACTTTAAATCACCACCCAAGACTGAAAAGGTTTTCTCCCTTCTCCCGACCGCCAGCCCCAACACTTAGCTTTTGGAACACCAGCAGGCGAAATGCATCCTCGACAGAAACGAACATCTCAGCACCGTGGACGTCCAGAGGTTCTCTGCGTCCACCTCAGGGCCGCTGTACCCAAACTTTGGCTCCACACCTCCTCACACTACCTAGGATCACAAAACAGAAAATGCGACTATCCCCCTCCAGAAGAGTAATCCCCGGGGCTCCTCAGCACCGCTGTCGTGGCTCCCCCTCAGATCTTCATCCCGCTCCAGAGGCTGCCGGGAGCGTACCCAGCAAAAGGAAAAGGTACGTGCTGAGCACGGCGCACACCTGTGGGTCACTCTGCCTAAAGGCCGACTCACCAGCTCCCTCTGTTCCTTGGCACGCCTAGGACAGCAGCAGCACCCGCAAAGCAAAAAATCACGCCGAGTTGCTGTGAAACAGCACCTCCCAGCTCTGACTGAAGCACGCCACAAATATACCTTAATGCTGCACCCATCTGGCCTCTGGCATCCGGGGCCAGCACATCTGGTAGGGGGACACCCGAAAATCAAAAAAAAAAAAAGAACAGTGAATGCTTAGAGTTGCACCAGCAAATAAGACTTGAGCAATAGTAACTACTACTGCCTACCCATCACTGCTCACCTTGCCCGCTGATATCCGGCCGTACCTCCTAAAAAAAACGACAAAGAACAGCGCTGTAACATAGCCACCATTTACACCTCCACTGCAAACACAAACAGTGACTGACCTTCTCGGGGGAGCCCCCTCACCCAGGATGGGGCATTCCGCCATGGATTTCATCCCTCTGCATCTGAAACAAAGCTGGGACAGAAGTCAAAGGGCTGCAGGATAACTGGACAGCTCCAGACACCTGGTGGCAATCTAGGAATACCCTCTACAGCCCTACTACACCCTACATCACAAATTTCAAGTCCCCAGGACTTGTACTATTACCCATACACCCAGACTGAGCAGCAAGGCAGAGCAGCTCCGGGCCAAACACACACCAACACCCGTGAGACAGGACAGGACAAACAAGGGGACACAACAGGGACACAAATCCTCTGGCAAGAAGAATAACCCTGAAGGAGCAGCGAACTAAGAACGAGATGACCGAGGTAAGACTGAAGGCGAGCTGACCAGGCTCAGAGAACCCTGCAGGAAGAAGATGCCAACGGGATGACTTATCCCAGAAGACGCAGAGACAGATGCCCAAGAATCCTACGGTCAGAATCCTCTACCTATCTTGGCATTCTTACAAGACCTAATCCACCGGAACGGATAAGGGCGGTGCACAGCTGGTGATACAGCTCAGAACAAGACTTGAAGAGGCATCAGCCTGCATGCTTGCGAAGAGAGACGGATTCTACTATGTGTCGAAGCATAAGGTTTAATGGCATCAGCACCTCACCAAGGAATAGGATCTGTTAAGAACAATGCCTAGCATTTCCAAGAGGTTGTTCAAAGGCCTAAGTCAAAAGACACACCATACGAGACACCCAAAAGACACAGAGTGCACAACAGACAAGTGACACAATACACACCAAGACTGCTCTGCCCTGCACACCTCAGCACTTTGATCCAAAATGAGACTTTCTCTTCACGTAGCCTAAGGGGTCACATCTGGGACATCCCTGTCTCTAAACCTGTCTCAAAACCCCTCCCAGTGACTCCTGCCCTGGCACCCTGCTTTCATTCCCTCTGTGTCTCTGAGCTTTCCAATTATCTCTGGGATGTTCAGAGATGAGAATCCATACCGTGTGCTAAAGAAGGCTGCCTCTGCCTCTGGGAATTCTTTGCTGTCACCCAGCTGCTGTCTATCTAGTCAGGTACCATACAGAAAACCAAACATCAATGCATGATCTCAGCAGATCTATGTGCCGGTCAGTGGGAGGGTCTCAGTATACTACCTGTGGACCACCTAATTCACACAAACAGTAATGGATGCTTAGATTTACACCAGAAACACCACTACCCTGACCACACAAATACAGGAGTTTTAGAAAAGAAAAAACAAACAAAAATCCACCAAACAAAAGCCAACTATTATTTCTCCTAATCCAGCTACCAAATACAATAAAAATAACTCCTATGTCTAGTCTCCTGAAAAAACCTCCAAAGTAAATACCCAGGACCCCCCCACCCTAAAACTAAAAGATCCATTCAACTATAAACAGTATCTCCCAAATTATCCATAACTATAGAACACATACTATAGCCAAACAAGCTAAATACACAAATCCCTATAACACAAAAAAACAATAATCTGATTTTAAATATTATTATACTCCAAGAAATGAACTACTGCCCCTTACCTCAAACCCACCAAAAAAACACTACACACCATGATAAAAGCCACCCCTAAATAAATAAAACCGCCCCCATACCTCACACTACAACCAATTACACCACTGTAAACCTCAGGAAACAAATCCTTGGAAAACATAATACCCCACCAAAATAAAAACCTCCAACAACACAACTCAGTTCAAAAACAACCTAACCCACATGTAAACTAAGAAGCCTAATGTAAAGTAAATAGATCACATTCCTCATCATACACTATTGCCAAGCAAAATAAAGCTACACAATAAGTTATTAAAGGCCGCTTTAAAACCATTAAACAGAAAAAAATTTGGAAAAAAAAAAAAAAGCTGCCTCTAACAATACACCTAAACTTCAACCAGCCAGGGTGGCCCTACCCAATCTGAATCCCTGCACACAATGATCAAAACCCCAATAGCACATATCAGAAGCTTATCAAAAAAGCTACTTAATTGTATGTTGTTGGGGGTTAGGTTTGTTCCTTCTTTCTCTAAAGAATTTTTTCCCCACAAGTTACCAAGGAGATCAAGTGTTGGATACTTGAGAGTACTTAACTGAAACAAAGAGGTGGACAAAAGGTGGAAGGGGGAGATAACGCAGGTAAAAGACAAAGCTTGAGGCAGCGGCGTGCTTTTCTGCTTCCGGCGTTCGGGGAGACGCGTGTCTGCCGCTCCTGGAGGAGCTCAGCTGCCGAAAAGCACGCGGAGGGGAGAACGGCTGTTGCTGGCTGGAGGAGTTTCACTGTGGCCAAAGGGATCCAGTCCTGGGAAATCTACTATCACCGGTTCGGCCTGAATCCGGAGTTTTCCCAGCCACCCGCGGGGAGCTGGTCCAGGCCCTGCCTCTCCTTCGGCTTTCTTCGGCGCTGCTCCTCTTGCTGCAGCGTGACCCTGCACCCCCTGCCCTGCCGGGACATCCTGCCCCTGCCTGCCGGGACACCCTGCCATCCCAGCTACCTGCCGGGACTTTTCCACAGTTCCATCTTGGTGCTCTGAGGATCCTGCAGGGACACCGAAACCAAACTGCCCTGGGTTTTGTGAAACAAAGCCCTCAAGGTTCTTGGTACTGTTGTCGTTTGTCATTAATGCTGTAGTTGTTTGGTGGGGGGGGAGTTTTTTTTTGTGTTTGTTTGCTTCGTATTACATACTAGTAAAGAACTGCTATTCCTATTTCCCAAATCTTTGCCAAAGAGCCTCTGATTGTAATTTTACCTAGCAGATACCTGTCTTCCTAAACCAAGACATATGTCAAATTCAAACCCACCCATAAAGTTATCTTCACTCAAAAACCAAATTACATGTAATAAATAATGCCAAAAAAATCAAACAAAAGACTATATATCATCAAAGAAAGCAACAGTGAAAAAAAACACGTATAAGTACCCCTATTTATAAAATCCCAGGTGGAGAGAAATCCCTCTTACTTTAAACACAAACAAAAACAGAAGAGGAGTTTCATTATTCATTTTGAACTCTTTTTGCCTTCGTAAGCCCTTTTTCTTCTGGGAGCACTTAAAAGAGATTAGCAAAACAAAGCTGAAAAAGAGAAAAATCCCCCCTATGACTCCACACTGGCTTACCTGCTGCTGCTGTCTGCCACAAAGAAACACTCCACATCCATGTACTCCTGCAGGCACTATAAGAGGCTTTCCCACCACTGCAGCAACCCCACATAGAAACTCAACATGAGTTCCTCAACCTCTACAGCTCAATGGAAAAGTGAACCGAGGCTCCTCTGTTAAACCGCCCCTGGCAGGAACCGCCCCATCATCATTGTAACATCTCACACCTGCAGCTGGTCTGCTCCCTCATTATCCTGACAGGTCACACCTGTGGCTGCTCTGTTCTCCCCTCACCGTTTACAGCTCATACCTGGGGCTAGTCTGTCCCCTCAATCATTCTGTGACAGCTCTCACCTTGCGGCTGCTGCCACTCCGAGTGTGAGGGCAGGGGCAGAGCGGACTTGCTGCTTATTCCCCAGAGAGTTCAATGTCTGCACCTGACACGCTGGGGCAGCGGGCTTTCCTTGCTATGGGTAAGGGTCCCTCTTCTGCAGGTGCCCAAGGCTGAAACTGGGATTCCACCTCCAAAAGTCCATATGCCTGAGATCCACAATTCCTTAGGAAATCCCCCAGAAGTCATTACCCTCCATTTAGAATTTTGCCTTGGAATCATTGTTAACTTGTCTTTCTGTGGAAGTGTTTCAAACATTCATTGAGAGTTCAGAAGCCTGGTTGGCTTTTTTATGACTTAAGCTGACAATCCCAGGCTAAATCCAAACACCCAGAATTACGAGGAACTACGGAGACCATTTATAAATACTCCCCTTCCTTGCAACTTTATCCCTTATTGCAGATCCCTGGGGCAGATTTACTTTCTTCCCAACAGCACCATTCTGGCAGAGATCCTACTTCTCAGACACAAACCGAACGCAAACCTGCCACGGGGGGGATGGGGCGGGCCGGGGCTGGGCTGGTGTCAGAGCCGGGGCGGAGCCTGGGCTTGCAGCGGGGGAGCGGGGCTGGGGCCGGGGGTGAACGGGGCCGGGGGGGATCAGGGCCGGGGGATCTGGCAGAACCCCGGGCCCTCAGAGCAGGGCCGGGGCCGGGGCCGGGGTGGGGGGGCCAGGGAGGATCGAGGGAGAGGGCGGAGCCACGGGCCCTCAGAGCGGGGCCGGGGCAGAGTCTGGGGCAGAGCACAGGGCGGGGCCAAGGCGGGGCCGGGGCAGGGACGAGGGAGTAGGACCGGGGGCGATTGAGGCCGGGGCCGGTACGGGGGTAGAGCCCAGGCCGGTGCCAAGGGTTATCGGGGGATCGGGGCCGGGGGGCTGGTGCCGGTTCTGAGGGCGGGGCGGAGCCCCCGGGCCCTCAGCGCAGGCTGGGCAGGGCCGGGGCCGGGTGGGTTCCCAGGGCCCGCTGTCCAATCAGCGCTTCCGATGCCTCAGAGAGCCCACGAATCGCGAGCCGGGTGGGGGTTCAAAAGGGCCCCGGAAGGGGCTGTGGGGATCTGTGGTTCGGTGTGGAATGCTGAGGTCTGTCTGTGTGGGTATGGAGTTTCTCCAGGCTGTTTTAGCGCGGTGAGAATTTGTTCATTTGTTTCTGTATAAGCTGTGCTGTGTGGGATTGTGTTTATTATGTAGTGGGTGATGGTAGGTAGGGCTGAGGGGCTGTTGTTCTGTGTGTTTGTCAGAGTTTCTCTCTGAATTCCAAGATATTCTGTTATGTGTGGTTAGGAGGCAGACGTTGTTTTAATTTAGCTTGTTTTTGGCCTTTTTTGGTGCTAAATCAGGGATTTTTTTGTGCATTCTGTCTCAGTGTTTTCTCTTGCTTGAGCTTTCCTATGGTTGAGGTAGAGGGAATGTGGGGAGTTTTGTGCTGTGCTATAGAATTTTCTTGGTAAGTTCTCCTATAAATCAAAGCTATGCTAAGCCTTGATGTGTTTGCAGGTGTTGGGGGGGGGGGGGGGGGGAGGACGTGTACTCTTGGGGTGTGTTGTTTAGGGAAGGTACCAAAGTTTTCCTGTCTTTTTTTTCCCCCTTTAATCTCCCGTGACATGTGGGCCTGGCTGGTGTCTGGTAGTGAAGGTTTTAATTAGCCTTTCACTAGGAAGAACATGGTAGGAAGAAACAACCTTGTGAGGTTTGCTTTCTTGGCTGGTTTATGGAGTGACTTCAATTATAGAATTTCTGTGGAAAGTGCTATCATGTTTCAAAGGGCTACTTATTGGAAGCAGAGACAGCTTTTGAGTAGTGTGAGTTATTTCTGCTAGTTTAAGTTTTTTGTTCCATAATATTTAGGTTGCCTCAGCCCTGGGCAGGGCAGTGGTGCCTGAGGGGCAGGGAAGCAGGGGCAGAAGAGTTGGAAAAGGTGTGTGAGACCTCCCTTAGGTGTCCCCAGTCTGGGAAGGGGCTGAATGATAAATGGCACTCAGGGCAGCTGGGGTTTGTTTGGGTTGCTTTGTTTGCTTTTGGTTTGGGGGTATGTTTTGGGGACTTTTATCGTGGGGGTAGAGAGTGTTTAACTTGTTTTGTCAGGAGGAGCTTTTTTCCTTGTCTTAGCTTTGTCATGAAGCATGAAGGTTTTGTACTGGAAACTTTGTGTACTAGGTCCAGTGTTCGGGGCTTTTGTCTGGCTTGGGAATACTTCCTGTTGTAAATGGCTATTTGAGTTCTCAGGAGATATGCTTAAAGGCATGCAAGAGTTTCCTTGTCTATGGAATTTTCTTATGGTTATTCTTTCTGTTTGGTTTTATTTACAGAGCAAGATTCATTTTTGTGTTTATGCTCTGTAGCTCAGCATGTACAGAAGGTGTATTGACCCTTCAAACCAAGCACTGCAAGTGCACGGTGGTTAATTGGATTAATTGTTGTCTGAGGAATAATGGATGAAGTCTATTCCAGTTTCTTTTGCCACCCTGTGGGAATGTGGTGTTCCTGTGTGCATGGGGTTTTAGGCGCGCTTGGGGAGAGGTAGAATCAGCACTTGGATTACTCCGGTTACTTGATGGGAAATGTGTGTTTGGAGCAGCCCCGTGAATAAACTGGTCTGGATACATGATGGGAAATGTTTTGTCCTTCAGTATACCCAGGAGCTCAGTGGATCCTCCCACACCGAGCAGTGCCAGTGCCCGGCAGTGAACTGGAGCAGTTGTTGCCTGAATGGGTTGAACCTGTTGGTGCTCTTGGTACACCGTGAGGATTTGATGTTCCTGTGCACCTGGGGGGGACCTTGGCCGTGCTTGGGGAGATGTAAAATAAGCGCTGGGGCTGCTCTGGACCCGTGATGGGAAATGTGTGTTTGGGGCAGCCCCCCTGGATAAAGTGCTGTTGTGTTGCAGATCTGCAGCAGTGCTGGGTTTGGCAGCGGGACTGAAGGGTTTGTGAGAGCAGAGCGGGGAATGGACCCATCAGCTCCAGCAGGGGGAGGAGTGTCTGCTTCTGCTTTTAACCTGTGCGAAGCTGAAAGCCTGTGGCTGTAAAATTAGCAGCAATACTGGTGCCTTCTTTTATCGCTCAAGGTCACTGGCCAGCATGGAACAAGAAGCAACCCAGGACTTGTTGGTGCCCTGGCAGAGAGAGAAGCAGCAAATGGTGCTGAGAGAATTTCTGGGAGTGCATGTGGGGTCCTGGTTTTCTTGATAGCTTGAGAAAGGATCTGAATGGAAAAATATCTATCTTCTTATGGGAGAATCTGATGTGGAACATTGGACCAGGATGACTTGCTGTGACTTCTTGAAAGCTGGAAAGAAGGCGATGTTAATCTTTTTGGCTAGAGGCAAAGTGTCTGCAAAGCCTTGGAAGAAGCCTATGCCAGGTAAGTGAGGACACGAACAGGAAAACACCTGGAGGCTGTGCTGTGATTTCACGGAGGGTTATGGATTCCTGTCTCAAATGTCCATGTGTCAGTAGGGCTGGATCCAAGTGCCCCGGTGGAGAGGCAGGGTTGTCCTGCGTTCCAGCTTTTTAGTGGCTGGAGTTTTGCCCAAGGAAGAGCAGCATCCTGATTTTGCTGCCATGTTGAGCCAGCACAGAGCTGTTGGGTGCCTCCGTCCAGGAGCAGCAGGAGCCTGGATTTCTGTCCCTGGGATTGCCTTGCTGTCCAAGACGGGGGCTGAAGGTGAGGGGCAAGGCAGGCCTGGGAGCTCTGGGAGTCAGGAGTGCCAGGCCTTTCATCTCCTGGTGCTGCTCAGGTGTTCACCAGAGGGTTTTTTGACGGCCTTTGGCTTTCTGGATGGAAGCAAAAGGGTCCTTTCCCCTCCCTGCCTTCTGTCATTCCCAGGTCAGCCCCTGCTCTTTGCTGGCAGGCTAAATAGCCTCAGGAGTGGGCCGAGGAAGTGCTGCCTGATCTGTGAGGTTCCACAGGAGATGGGAGCAGGCTTTGCGCAGAGGTTCAAGCAGCTTGGGACTTCCTGAAGGCCTGAGGCCTGAAGCAGAGTCTTGAGGCAAAGCTGACCTCTGGGTGAGCCTTCAACTCAGATGTTGTGTTTGTATCCTGTCGGTAGTGCGGTAGCCAGGATCGTTAGTGTTCTGGGCTAGGTCCGTGCTCATTAGTGAAACATGGCTTGACCTTTCTGTGTTCAGAGGCCGGACAGGGCCCTGAGATGAGTCCTGTGGCCTTGTTGGGAGGAGCGGGGCCAAAGGCAGCTCCTGCATTGCTCCTGAAGCCCTGGCCAGGCTTTGGGGCGACGCAGGAGGAGGCTGAGCCCAGCTGTTCCCACCGTGGGAGTTGTGTGCGCCTGTTTATTGCAGCATTTGCCCGACCTGGGCCCTGTCCCGGCACAGCCGGAGCCTCTTGGCCTGCGGGCGGACGCACCCGCGGGAATTGCCAGTTCTGGGGGGGCTCTCCAGGGCTGGGTTGTGACAGGGGATTCCCAGCTGCTGGGGGTAAGGCTCAGGGTCCCTGGTGCTGGATCTCAGTCCCTGTAGGTCACCTTGGGTAGCAGTGCTGGGGAGCATTGCTGAGCTTCTCCTTGGGAGGTTCTTGGCTGCTCTGAGCTGTCTCCAAAGACCCTGAGCTCCTGAGGTTGGTGTCTGTGTCTTTGGTGCTGACCCTGCCCCCTGGCCAAGCTACTTTGGAGGGTTTGAAGGGTCTAGGGCTGAGTGCCCTTTGGGCAGTTTCCTGCCAGCCTGGTGTGCTCCTGGAAGTGCCGCTGACCTGCCAGGACTGAGGAGCTGCTGGCTGGGTGCTGGTTCTGTTCTGCAGTGGGAGCAGGTAGCCCCTTGGAGGGCTTATAGAGAAACCTGGAGATGGGCTGGGGGAGCCTGAACTGGGTTCTTCTCCCTTGCTGACCCTTGATAATAGGGCATTAGGGAGTTGCACGATTCTAACTCATGCTTGCTTGGGCAAATGAACAGAGCTCGGGAAGGTCCTTGAATGTGTGGGGTTTTTGTTGTAGTCCTGGTTTAGAAGCACCTTCTGTTGTAAAGGAAACAAATGGTGCTTGCTGCCACTGGGAGACCTTAGTTCCTTTCCTTCAAAATGTTTGTAGTGCTCTGTAGCTGATGTGCTGCTATAAACGTGTGTAAGGTTCTTGTCTTTGTAATGTATTTCATCATATTCCACGTTGGATTGAATCTCCACATTCTAAGAGAGACTCCAATCTTCCCTGGCAAATACCTGTCTATCCAAACCAAGACAGTCTCCTAGCCCGGAAGCAAGAAACTGCTTTAGGTGGATCTCAGTGCTCTCGGAGGTTCTTTCTGTAGCTTTGCTTGGACCAGGAGCCCCGCGCGGTTTTTGGGCTCTCCACAAGCAGGGAAGCTACCGCAGCATGGCAACTGCATCTCCTCGTCCAGGAAGCAAGAATTCGCTTTTTCGGCAGATCCTGTGCTCTCTGAGGCTGTTTCTTGTAGCTTTGCTTGGAACAGCAGCCCCGTGTGCTTTCTGGGCTCTGCGCAACCAGAGAAGCTACTGCAGCATTGCAAGAGGGTCTCCTAGCCTGGGAAGCGAGAAATTGCTTTAGGGGAAAAAAATCGAATATCTCAGGTAGAATTGGTTAATCAGTGTTTATTATCTTGGTGCCAAAAAATTCATAATCAAAAGAGCAATTCTTATTTTATGAGCAATATGTTTCTAATACTAATAAGACTTGGCACATTAGATTTTTTTTGAAAGATATAACGATATTTTGTATTGAAAAATTGCAGACTGTTTATAGGCCTGTTATTTAGCTCCTCAAAGTCATGCTAGTGAATATGGTTTTTTTAAGAACTATTAATCTCTCCCAAACTATTTCAGAATTTATTTCAGGGAAGTAGTTGATGATTTTTTTTTTTTGCTTCATCTTTGTTACAAGTATTTTGAGTTTAGGTTTTTGATAAAATCACGGTATGGATTATACAGATACAAGAGTGAGCAAGGAATTGAAAATACAAAGTGGTGTGGTTTGTTTTTTAATTTCTTGTCCTGTTCTACTTCCTCATGTATTTCACAGCACAAAGAGGAATAGAGCAGAGTGAGAACTTTGCCAGAAGGTATGCTTTTTTTCCAGGGAGATTGGAATGGTTCATCTTCTATTTAGTGACAGATAAAAAATTACTTTAGCTACTTTGCAGATTGTTCTTCTTCTCAAAGTAAATGCTATACCATTTCAGACTATAATTAAAAAGGATGTAAAATAATTTCATAAAACCCCATTTTTAATTGTAAAACTTTTTAAATTTTGGCTGTCTGGAAGTATTTTTTTAGAACATGCAACAATTTTAGTCTTATTTTAAAGAGATATGTAAGACACCTTGTATTTATATACTGATATACATATAAGAATATTACATAGTTGAATTCTAGATATTTTTACTCCTGATAATTGCATATACTACTCCAGCTGGAAACATGCAGTAGGTATTGTATCATTGGGTTTTATTGGTCCAACTGTATTTTAGAGCTTTTTCACTTTAGAGTAGGAAACAGGACTAGAAAAAGATTACTTGTCATTGAAGGAGAACATCATCTATTCTAAATCCTGAATGTACAGAAGCTGCAACTCTAAATGGCACGTGTTTTTAGTGCAACAATAAAACAAAGAATTGTATGTGAAGCATGAGTCTGATGTTCTTGTGAATCCCTTGAGATGAGAATACCTATGCACAGACAGATAAATTTAGATGGAATACACACCGAATTCCATGAATTCTGTTAATTGTGATAGAATTTATTCTATTTGAAACCACTTACTGGAATCAAACTGCAAATCTGATTTATTACACTAAGATTCAAGACGTGAGAATTCCTTGCATAATTGAGTGAAAAATGTGACGGGTGGGGTGGAAAACTAAATCCAGCTCTTGCAACTTCTGTTGGACTAAATCTGCAGAGGAATGGTTGTAAACTTCCATTCATTATTCCTTTCTTGCTTGTCCACTTCATTGCAGAAACTCTCAGCTTGTAACAAAGGATTTATGTAACCATTGAAGCTGAAATGTGCTGATATTTGTTTGGTTCCAATTAGATAAATGGTGTCCTTAAAATTAAGTGCCTGGGTAAGGTGTGGCTGTTGAAGTTGTATCACTGTGCAAAGAGCTAAATAACCGTGCTTCTCCATGAGGGAAAATGGTAAAGCAGCATACTTTCTGCCCTCTGTACAGAAAATAAAGAACGAAAATCTATCTGGTTGTTCTTCGGCTTGAGATCTCAATTTTGGCGTGGTGTTCTTCCAAGCTGTGCTGGGTCAAAGCTCACATTCAGGTCTGAAGTGCTGAGTAATAGATCTGCCCATGTGAAAAACTTTGGTATGTGTCCCATCTATCCTAACTTGGTTTTTATCTAAGTTATTAATTTTACCTTAATAGGTTTTTTTCCCCTAGAGTTTCTTCTTTTCAGTAGAAAACATTGACTAGTGTGTGCAAATACAGGTCAAATCTGTAGAAGTGTATCTAATTCTTCTTTTTTGTAGTCAATACAATGGCCGACTTAGCATGTTAACAGTGTGTCATCTGGCCTGAAGATGGTTATTGAGCAAAAGATAAACATTTAAAGTTGTTTGTGCTAAATTTTACTTGCTGTATTCCTAGCAGACAACTGAACCCTGATATAGGAGAGTAAGTTCCATCCTAATGACTTTGAGTAAATTTGTGATGATTAATTGATGCATTTCTTTGTCAGTGTTTTCCAGTCCCAAGTGAGGATATGCTTGAAGTAGTGTTAAATTGTATTGCTATAGCGGCTGAGGAAAGCAATTTGCAAAGAACAATAAATGCCAAAGATAGAAAAGAAGTGCTCTGGCTATCAGCAAAACAAACCAATAACCTAACAAAGTGTTCATTTAACACCTTTCCAGACGGCAAGAATTTTCCACAAAAGCACATTGTTTGCCATCACTATCGCAAACATAGGCATTTTCTCCTCTAGTGAAGGCAGGCATCAAATTATTCCTATACTGATATGAAGATCTAAACCTTGTTCCTACATACTCCTAGCAAGAATATTTCTCCGTGCATGTAGGTAGATTGAAATCAAAACGTGATAGAAAAGGAATTGTATATCATGATTTGTCACAAAATTGAAAATGAATTGTTGAAAGGAACTTGATCCTCTAGTCCATTGTGCAATCACTCTGCAAAGTAGTTGATTTAATATGCTAATTTTCTACTTTTCCATCTTCGTATTGGATCCTCTGCATGAAAGTGAACCCCAAATTTTTGTACAACAGGGATTCTGTTTCAATGCTTCTAAAATGAAATAAAAAAGTTTTTGAAGCAACTGCAACATTTGATGAAGCATGATGTAACTCAATTATAGTAGCAAGTGAATTTGAACAACTTTTTATGTGGAACGGCACAGGTATATCTAAATATTTAGGTACTGGATTTCAGCGGTATTTGAGGAGGTTTTAAATTTTATTTCAATCTATTTCTTAAAAAAGATAAAAATCTAAAAGCTAGAAGAAAATACCCAAGGAAAGTCATTATTCAGTGACAATTCTATAATTTTGTCTTTGTAGCTACCGAATTCTTTCCTTTTTAATGTGTCTTTTAAAGAACAAAATATTCCTTGAAGTTTGAAATTCAGTACGAACTGTACTGAATTTTTCGGTCAAGTCTTTGCTTTGACAGTTGTCCCACACAAGTTGTGATCATCATTCCATGATGTGATGCTGTGTTGTGCATTTGATGTTGTCTGTTGGGTAATAATTGACTTTTTTTTCCCCCCTATCATAGTAGTAACCTTTTTTGGTATTCAATGGCAAAAATGGCCCCTGGAAGCTTTCTGGTGCACATGCAAGAGCAAAGTCTCAGGGAAAGCATTGCTCAGAGCATTGCATTCTGTGATTTGCAGTCTCAGAACGTGCACTGACTTGAACATACCTCTGCATCACATGGGGAAGTGCCATAACTCTGGAGGGAAGAAATGGAAGCTTAATGTCAAATGAAAAAAATGTGTTAAAGCTTTTAAGAGCAAAGTTAAAGACAAAGATGAAGGAAGGAATGTGTTCAGAATAAATGAATTCATTTTTAATTATAGCACTTTGCTTTATATCAGCTGAGATTATAAGGTGAAGTAATGATAGAAAGAAAGAGTGCCTTCATAGCCTTCAATGGATGCCTGTAATGCAAAGAATTCTGCTCTTACATCCATTCCACTTTTAGACATTTTGCCCCTTATGCTGATTTCTTTCATTCTGATCAGCCAAATACAGACATCTGTCCCTCAGTACCTCTAGCCAGGGAGCTGATCTTAACTGCACTCTCTGTTTCCATTGAGTTCAGCATGTTCTGATTTTTCTCCCGTTTTCCTGCTGTCATTCTCCCTCTTTCTGTTTTGATAATAAAGCCAGTTTAAGGCAGCCTCTGTCAACGGTATCCAATTGTGATACCCAGGAAAATTCAGTTCTTTTCTAGTCTAGGCAGTGAAAATGCAGTTCTGCTCTCTGCATCCTTGTTAAATTAACCTTTGCTGTGAGGATTCTGACTAATCAATAACAGTGAAGTTACGGGCAGTGCAAAAGAATCAGAAAACTATTTTCTGAATTTTGGTAGGAGAGAAATTTCCACCCCCCCTTGGAATCTAACCATTCAAAACATCCCCCAGATTTTAGGACAGAAGGAATTTTCTTCTAATGAGGGGGAAAAAATTGAAGATTTGGGGAGGAAAAGCCATGAATATAATGAGAAGGAAAAAAAAAGTGGAGAGATTTTAGGTCCCAACAAACCATGAACATGTTGCAGTCACTGTGGCAGTGCAGGAGTTCTGCTAATTTCTAATAGTGAAGAAGTTAGCCAACAGAGATTGCATCTGGTTAGAGATTTCAAGACTAAACAAGTGCCAGGTGTCATGGGCCCTTACTGTCAAATCCATTTTAGCCTTCAAACTCAAGAGCTTAGTCATGGTGTGTATTTTCTTTGATCCAGATACTGTCAAAAAATGAGAAAATACAATTTTGTTGCTAGTGTTTAGTGTTTTTCAGCAAATGTTTTCTATGTAAATGTGCACGTTTATTACCTGAATGTATTTTAATTTGATTCATTATTTATAAATTAGCTCACGTATCATTGGCCTGCAGAAATTGTTGTAGATCTGTATCAAGACGTTAGTAGAGGTGAGCTAGTGGCAAAGTGTTCTGGGTGACACATCCATACCTTTGAATGGAGGAAAAACCAAAGGAGGCATTTTATTCTCCCATCCAGTATTTTGTGCTTTCAGTTGTAACTTGTGCAAGACAAGGCTCTGCAGTCCAGCAGCTGCACTAATCAGATTCAGCTGAAAATTAATTAGTGTCCTAGGAATACTGTCTCTTTTATTCTAGAAATTGGAAAAGAGAGTGAAGTTCTTGAGAGAAGGTGTTTCTGGAAATGACAGTGGAAGTCTGTATAAATACATCTAATATTCTAGGTTTTGTACTTGCACCTCTTTCTATATGTTTCTAACAGTTAATCAGGACAGACATAATCTGGAAGATAAATAGGAAAGTGAATTCCTGTCTTTTTGCACCTATCCTGGTGTAAGACAGTTGTGTGACAATGGGGTTATTTCTTACAGGAGGCCTAGGCCTACAGCCTACCTATTGTGTCTAGCAATGTTAGCAATGCTCTGTTATGTTTATATTATGTCTAGGAATTAGTTAACTTTCTAAAAGGCAATGCTACTGAACTTTGAACTGGACTTGAGGGCTTTTCTGTCAACCAATAGAGTCTCTTCTTTGCTTAAGGCACTTAAGGCATATTTTGACTTTGTCTACAGCTAAAGCCAATCAAGAGCCTGAGTTTAAGAGCAGGGAAGGGCTGTGCACTTTCCTTAGGATTTAGCTGCTTTCTCTTGTCTCTTTCTCAATTTGTCCTAAGCTGGGGCAGCCGAAACTTTTGGCAAGGGGAAGATGCAGTAAAAGGCTTTAGGCTGTGCCTTTATGTTGTATCTGTGTACAGGAAGATGGAAAAGGTAATGGTTAGAGTGAATTAGCTGCTGTTTTGAGCTACTGTAGCTGGGCTTTCAGAAGCCTGCTTCTGGTTAAATGTTTGCAAGGCTAGTCCTGGAGATTCTTTCTGGATGAAGGCTGCTGTGGACTCTTCATTTGGGAGTAAGTCAAATCTTTGAAACCAAAACTAAAAACTCCTATAAAACAGGTATTTCTATTGCCAGGCAAGTTTTTAATCCTTGTTTCTTTTTGTTGTTATTGCTGTTTGTTTGGTTTTCTTTAGTCGGTTCTTCAAATCTTGGAATTCTCAGGTGCATAAACTCAGGATTATTGTTTTAAGATCTGTCCCCATTTAGAAGCAGTGCCTTTTTTAGGTGTGGTCAACTTGTGCATCTTGCTTGGTCTAGTTTTCAACGGGTAATAATTTACTCTTTCTCCATTTTTCTTTCCTACTTACCCAGGCACTGCATGATGCTTCAAATGAGTTTGGTATTTCTACTGGTGGCTTCTTTAGAATTGACTGTGAGTTTTTTGTCTGAGGTTTTTAGAATGACCCTAGGAGCTCTAACAGCAGCTTCCTTCCTTGCAAAGAAGACTCATTTCACAGCAGTAATCTCTGAATATCTTGTTGGGGAGACCTTACTTTCCTTGGTACTAGGTAAGGGGTAGGAAAAACTCTTCTCCTCTGCAGCAATCCACAGTTTTTGATGACTTCCAACTGACTCAATTAGCTCAGAACTGGAATTTCTTCCAAAAGTGAATTGAACAACAGGGCTGTTAATTTATGGTACTGCCGCTCTGCCTAATAGTGACTTGCCTAAAAAAGTCTCCCATAGTAGTTTAATCCTGTTTAGTGAAAAACAGACAGTTTTTTGCCGTGTTCTTATTACCTTCTTTGGGTGGTTTGGAGTCTTAGAAGCTTATCGAGCATCTCCCTTAAATTTTCCACTTAAATCTAATAAAAAAACCCAAAACCCAAACAATTGCTCTCCAGCTGTTGACTTGACACTGCAGGAATGTTTTGGGATTGGATCACAGTGGAGACTTCAGGACATACATTATGAAATCAAACACTGCATTTTTCTGTGTAGGTTCTTTTCTCCTTTATATCGCAACCAGAGAAGCTCCTGCAGCAGCGCAAGTGCATCTCCTAGCCCGGGAAGCGAGAAATCTCTTTTTCGTCAGATCTAGTGCTCTTGCCGGCTCTTTCTTGTGGCTTGGCGCGGCAGCCGCGTGTGCTGTCTGTGCTCTGCAGAAGCAGAGAAGCTACCACAGCAGCACAAGTGTGTCTCCTAGCCCGGGAAATGAGAAATCACTTTGGAAGAAAGCAATCCTCTGCTTCCGTGTTTCTGGGTGCTGACTGGTGGGGCGAGCCGTGTGATGTCGCATGAGGGCGTGCGGTGTTCGCTGGCGGGAAGGGCGTCATGGAGAGGGGCGCTCCTCTACTCCTCTAGTGCGGTGCTTCCCTCATGAAGGAGAAAGGGCCGTGGGTGTCCTCACAGGCGACTCGAACTGAACGTGCCCGTCAGGTTCTGGGCGTGCAGGTTGCGTTTGTTGCAGAACCCCCCACAGTCTGAGCTTTTGAACTCTAGGAAAAATGGGCGGGTTTAATAGGCTTATGAGTATTAACTTCTTTGTCCAGGGGTTGCCTAAAGCTGGTTCCTGTGCTGCTGAAGTCTCAGTTAAATGGTCAAATCACTGTGCAAAGATTTTGAAAACAATATGAAGAGTATCAGGAAGAGTGAGGTAATGGTCCAAAAATGGAGAAAGTATGTCTGAGAGCATATCTGTGACAGTGACCAGGTTGAAGTTTGGGTTTGTTCTTATTTTTAGTTTTGGCTTAAAAAATTAAGGGGAACTGAATGCATTGTGTACTTGCTTTTACTATGTATTGATAGAAGATGGAAATACAGGTTAAAAATGGAACTGTACTTTAGGAAGGCTGAAAACTTTGACCTAAATTGGACTCTAAATTTGAGATAAATTTGTAATGAAGTTGAATAACGTAATATTTATAGTAGAGATGCAGTAAATGGTTTCCAGGTAAATGTGGATATTATTTAGGGAAATGGTAAAATATTTATATGCAAGTTGTTTGGATTGAAATTGGAAATAAATGGTTTATGAAGTAGATCAGATCTTTGGAGGAAATGTAGATGATTCTCTTAGCTAAATCAGAGAGGGTTGGCAGCAGAATGAAATGGATGGGATTTTGGTTGAATTTTTATCACTGGTAGCAATGGTAGCCTGTGTCGTGGTACTGCTAATAGGGGTAATCATATTCCTGGGTTCTGCATCTGTTTCCCAGGAGACAGCAGTGGTGGGAATGTTTGGGTGCCAGGCTGTTGCTGTGGTCATAGTGGGCTGCTGTCCATGGAGTGTTGGGGGCGCCAGGCGGTTGCTGTGGCCCCAGTGGGCTCCTGGTGTGTTTGGGGTCAGTGTGCAGTGCTGGGCACGGCCCTGGGCAGAGCAGCCTCGTGCCTGAGGGCAGGGGGAGGCCTCAGGAGGCTCTGGAGGATCAGCTGCGCCAGGGAAGCCCTTCTGCCACCAGGAAAGCCCTTCTGTCACCAGGCCTGTGATGGTGGGTGAGTTGCTTGTACCCTGTGACCCAACCAGAATGCAAAACTTTTAACTTGCAGTCAGGCCTTAAAACAAGGTTTTTTTTCTTTCTAGATGTTGCTGAAACATTGTACAAATGCAGTAAGCCATGTCTGTGTTAGAATATCCTCCTTTCCTCATTGTTTGACCCACGTTATTTTTAGTGCAATAGCATTGTATCTGTCAAAAAGAGTGTTCTAGAAATAAGTTGCTGTCATGGTGCAATGCAGTTTCTAAATGACATAGCAGGTATTTGAGACATGTTCTGGTACTAATGACAGCTTTTTTCCTGAAATGATTTCTTTAGGGTTCTTGTAGGTAGAAATAAGTGTTCTTTCAGCTTTAATGAAATGTTCTCGGAAGATGGTGTTGGGCCTAGACAGGCTTGACTTGTGTCATGAGGTCATTCAGGGCTCGGATGCACTGCAAGTGATTGCATTTGTCATTTTCCTCTTAATTTCTGAGCCACAGAACAGACTCATTTAAAGAGTTTTAAGCAACAATTGTTTAAGAGACTTACAGATTTATTTTGCATTATGGCTGTGATTGTGTGCAATGATCTGGTTCTGTTCCTTAACCCCCAGGGGAAATGTGAATCATTCTGGGCTGAATCCATAATTTGTAATTAACTTTCAGTTGTGAGAAAGATAACATTTACGCTAGAGATGCAGTAAATGGTTTTCCAGGTAGTTGTGGACCTTACAATGAAAGTGCAAGTTACTTATCTGCAAGATATTTGGATTCCAGATAGGAGCAAGTCTTAGTAACGTGCAGTAGAAAGGTCATGGTAATGGATATTTATTTTCTAGCCCAAAGCTCGCATCATCTCTTGTGAGCCTGGCAGCCAGACTGTGTTGTGTAGGTTATCAGGCTTCTGAAGTGATATCCCATTTGATAACTGCAGGGAGGAACTCTGATTTATTATCAGTGTAGTTTCTCAGTGTCTTCATTACAAGAATCTGTGTCTCTGGTTCTGTTTTTGCAGTTGTTCTGATCATAGCAAGAAACTAGTCATAAGTTGTGCCTCCTTTAGCTCTGAGCTGTCACAAATCTTAATTCTAGCCATGTGGAATTGTTGTGGCAATTGTCTCTAGTTACTATTGTTCAGCTAAAGTTACTGGCATTTGGCTTTTTTGCTGCCTTAACCTGCTTTTCTTCTAGCAATGCTTTGCAATTAAATAATGATTCTTTTCTCCCCTTCCCTGTACACTCTGCCCTCTGCATAAATACTGAGTTGGAAAAAATGTGTCATATTTTACTGTGACTTTGCATGGTACAGGTGACTCTCTTAAAAGACTTGCTTCTCTGTAGTGCAGCAGGTAATGTTTTGTACTGCATATGTAAGGTGAAAGGGTTCAAAATTTTCTTTTGGCCAACTTTGTGGATGATTTCTGCCAGTAAATCGTGCGGAGAAGGATTTTGTTGTGTATGCAAGTTCCAAGCTTTATTGTCCTGAAAAAAATGGTGATTCTACCTGTATTAGAGTTCAGGCTGGCTTAGTCCATGATTTCTTAAAATATTCACATCAGTCCTGTATTTTTACTGTATTAGAAATGAGTGTCTGTGTAGTGGGCTGAAAACATTTGTTTAACTTTACTTTAGAATCCCTCAGATCTTTGGTGTGGTTCCTTGAAGTTTGATCATGTTTTTTGTAACAGCAATTTTGTAACCTGGTGTAATTACCAACAGAAAAGCTGGCAGAGTTAAGCTTGGTTTTAGTCTACTTGTTGGTAGAGGGGACTCGATTTCCTCCATCTTCCAGTATGCTTTGTATCTACCATAAAAAACAGGGCGCTGTAGGTCAGGGTGAACAGGACTCCTGAAATAGCAGCAAACAAACACCTTTTCTGTAGGCGGGAGGGAAGCTGCATGCTAGTGCAAGATGACCCTGCAGTTACTGGGTACTTTGTGCTGTCAATAAACGAATTCTAGTGACAGGAGATTGTGTAAATCCAGTTTTCATAGGCATATGGCTGCACTTGAAGTGTCTCTTGAAGTACTGTGTGGAGTCTTCATGTAGGGAAATTTCCTTTCTCCTAATGTATTTTTTATTTCTTTTAACACTAAAAGAAGGTTTTCACATGTGTTTTAAAGCATTTGTCAGAATGGATTTATTTGAGAGTGTGAATTAGAGAAGCCAGTTCCCCAGTAACCTCCTTCATAAGGAAGCTGCAATCTGTCTCTCTATTCACTTAGAGAGAATTCATAAGAAATTCATTTTTCAGCAATAAGCTTTTTAACTGACTTTTCTTTCTTCTCGGTATTATATTAGAACAATAAAACAAGATCACTTAACATTCGGTCCTATTCAGATAGTAGTAAAGTGCAATGGGCATATCAGTGGTGGCATCAAATTTATTCCAAAGGAGAGACTGTTTTAGATAGTTTTATGTAATATGAGATTGAGGAAATAATAAAACACGGGTACTTCTATTAAAATTTTCTCTGAAGATGCTCCAAAAGTATGAAGAGCCATCCCTCTGTCCCTTAACATAGGAAAAGAAAGGAAAGTTGGTAGAGGAGCTTCCAGAGAGTAATGGAGAGATTGAGAGCAAGTTGGCAGTGAGTGAAATGGATAGGTTTTGGCTGACTCTTCACTTTTGCTGCCAGGGATTTTCTTTAATTTCAGGATGAACCGTGGACAATTCACACTGACAGCTCAAAAGACTGTTGCTGCAGGAGAATGACTGAGCATTCTTGGAAAAATTCTGATCTTAAAAACCAGAATTTGCAATAATATCTAAACTTAAAACATTTTATCTTCCTTTTTGATTCAGTTTGTATTAATTGTTGTCATAAATCCTAGTGTACTCACCAGAGACTATTTGAATGTGTTATCTGGAAAATCCCTCATACCTTCCTGAACAGGCCAACTGTAGAGCCAATGTCTCCTGCTTTTGGTGGCATTTAGGGAATCTAAAAGAAGTTCTGACCAAGGCCAGGGGGAAATGGTGATTTCTCAAAAATATAAACCAAAGGGGTTTTCATGCCAAGCCTTGTATGCTTCTCTTGGAGCAGAATGACAGTCAGCCTCCTCCTTTAAACCAACAGAAAGCAATATTCATGTTAAGCAGTGTATTTTTATTTTTCATGAGTTGCAGTTAATGACAGTAATGTGTTATTATCAGAGTGATAATAATACAAATTACCTTTAAAAGAAATCTTGTCATTAGTGTTATGCTGCAGAGTTGAGCAGGTTATGCTAAATATTTGTTTGCTTAGATGCAGGATAGAGTGATGCTGGACTCTTATAAAAATACTTGTAGATATTTATAACAAACACTTTCAGTTGCTCAGTTCCATCAAATGTCTAATTTTCTACTGCAGCTGGAAATTTCTTCTGTAATTCCAGCATGTTCAGTGCAGCTATTCACATGAAATTTCATGTATGGAGTACTGTTGTGAAGAGCATGTCATTAAAAAAGCTGTGGTCTGATACCTCTTGATGAAAGCAGTGCAGAGCTGGTGGGGGGCTTCTCTGTGGGGTTGTTTGGGAATTTTCTTTGGTTCCTGGCTGTCTTTCTGCTGCATGATTGTACAGTCAGGAATTCTGTTCAGAATGACAGGGAAACTCAGAGGTGTGTGTTGTTCATCACTCAGTAGCATCATCATCTCCTGTGGACTCTTGGCCAACATCAAACGTTGTCATCCTCTCTCTGAAACCACTGTGGTCATCATGAGCTGTAGAATTCAACTTCATGAACCTTAGGAATCTGAAATTTGGCATCCTCCTTTGTTTACTTAGATTTCATTCTGGTCATGGAATATCCTGCAAAGCCCATATAATTTAAGGAGAGTTGTTTCAAAAGATATTTTTTTTCTTCTCTGTCATGTATTTTATCTAAGGAAAGAATGCCTCTCTCAGCTGGGTCATTTAGAAGTCACATTAAATATTCTTATGTAAGAGGGAGAAATTAAGTATTTTCAGTCTGTTCTGTCAGCATGTTATTCCATTCCATTACTGAAAGGAAAATGCTTCATAGTTCACTAACCTGTCTGGATGCCGCTGTGGGAAATTAACCTTGTAAATCAGCGAGCATTCTCTGGAGCCACCTGATTCCTGGATTCTCTCAGTTTCTTGTTACAAATTGCACGGCATGAGATCACCTGTAGGAAAAATTGTGTAGGGAAGGTGGTCCTGCAACAGCAGCAGTGTTTGTTTGTTGTGCACCTTGGGCAGGAGCTGTATGTGTGCCCAGCTCTGCCCTCCACACCCTGCTCGAGCGGGTCACACACCCACTGTGTGAATCCAACAAATAAATGCCACTGTATCTTCCTCATATAGGACAGTGAAGCCTGTGGAGATCATGCTGGTTTCTTAGAGGGGTTATAATCAGCTTTTGATGAAAAGAGAAAAAACAGTGCCTATTTTGAGCCATTGCTTTTAGTTTTGTTTGTGTTGTCTTGCGTGCTGGGCATTAAACTGTCTGCTTCAGAGAGTCGTTTTTTCATTTGTTGTTGCTGTGCTTGTTCTGCTTATGTGAATTCTTGATGGATGTTATTTAAATTCGGGTTTGAAAAATGAAAAATACTGAGGAATCTTTTGAAAGATTTATATTAACTTACAGCGATGTGCAAGTGAAAGATTGCATTTCTCAGCAGAAATACTTTGTGCCTAGGCATGAATGTTTGCATGCCTGCTTTGCAAGGTTTGGTATGCATGAAATAATTTGAAATGGATGTAGTTATTTTATTCCCATATGACTCTTAGGAAAAATTTTTGCTCTTTTCTGTTATCCATTTGCAATATAAAGCTTGGTTTCTTAGGTTTTCTTAGTAAGGATAAATGAAGAATTAACAAGGGCTCATTATCTTAGGAAATATGTGATTGTTCTTGCTGTGTTTGAGTCTTGCTAATAAACATGAGATGGAGGTACTCGTAAGCCACAGAGTGAAAATTCCAGAATAATTGTGGACTTGCAGGTCCCCCTTGCTCAGTCAGTTAGGTGAGGTGTGTATGCTCCTGGCTGTAAGCATAGTACTGTTGCTTAAATTAGTAAGCTCATTCAAATGTTAAATGCCTTGATCAGTTTGAACTGAAGCATTTGTTAGGAGGAACTTCAGCTCAGAGGAAAAACTCCCATAATTTTTCCTGTTTGGGGGGTGGGAAGTTGCTTAATCCATTTCATAATACAGTGTGCACTGCAAAATAAGGCAACAGCTGTACTGTGCTTACCTCTGCATAATCTAAAATTTATAAGGAAATAGTTTTATTTCTATATTAACTTGCAGGCATACTGAGTAACGTAACAAAATCTGTTGCATTTATCAGTCTAACCAGAAAGTATTAAGACTGTCATACTGATGTATAGTGCCTAATCAAAGGAAGAACACCCAGTTTCAGATTAAGATCATTAACACTTCGATGTTTTGTGCGACAATAAATCTTCAATGCATCCGAAGTTCTTTGATATTCCAGTGCAACAATAATCCCCTAGTGGTTTTACTAGGATAATTTTATTATTCCTTTCTTCTCAAAGATGATTTGAAAAGCAAATTATAATTATTATATAATTCGGCATTACAATTAAAACAAAACTTCTGAAATATAACAACATTTTGATGTTGTAAATTGTTTCACATTAAGATCAAAATAAGAAGAAAGTCAAAACAGTATCTAAGGGCTTGGGCCTTCTTATTTTAATGAATAATTTCCAAGCCCTAGGTTGCAGATACACTTCATATTTTTTCATATAAGCATGCATGAACATTTCTGTTGTTACATCTTTGTACTCAAAACCTTTAACTTGGCACAAAGTGTACTAGCTTTTGATGTTTCTCTTTAAGGACACACTGCATCCTTGGTGTTTAGGATTTGCCGTTCTAATTTCAACCCTAACATCAGAAATTCTGTGCAATGTAGGGTAACTTGGGCCCAGCAAAAATAGGACTATTGTGCAAAGATGTAAAAATGCCACTCTGCCCCTCCTTTAAAAACAAACGTTATCAAGAGGTTTCTCTGCTTGGCCATACTCCTTACCATATTCTGACTGAGTCAGAAATCCTGTGAGGACTATTCAGGGAAGTCACTGAGATGAGATGCTCCTGACAGCTTATGGTTTGCTGGATTGCAAAACACATCCCGAGGTGAAATATTCACTTCACAGCAACCATCTCTCATTACTTGCATTGGTGAAACGCTCAGTTCAAGTTTGCAGAGACTGTTTTCCTAGTTAAAATCATTTTGCTGTGAGTCAAGACCAAAAAAATTACTATAGTTCCTGATTTAGAGCAACTTAAGATATTCTTAAATAGTTTTTCAAGTTCTTTCTCCTTTTATTTCCCAAGGAAATTTGATTTCTAGAAGAATGTGATACGGTTTCCCTACAAAGCAAATTTCTAAGCCATGAATTTGAATTTAGAAAAAATCTGAAGCTATGAATTTTGTACTAGAAACAATGTTGTATATATATCCTGTACACATCTATAATCTTTGCACCATTTTCATAAGAGTATATGTAGCTTATTCAAGTAAAATACTGAGGAGTGAAAGAAAAATGCTTAAAGAGTTGGTGTATTTTGAGCTGAGTGGATGTGCAGTAGCATCTTTACAGAGGAAAGATCTTCCCAAGTTGCCTTACCTTCAACCTATCCTTGTTTCTTTGCAAGTTTGATTTTAGGTCAGACAGATGTTTTATGAAATTACTCTTTGGCTGGTGAAGTCAGCACGACTCTGAAGCAGCTGAGGGGGGAAGTGCTAATTTTGGCTTCTTGTGCAGAGCTGAAGGTTGTGCAGGGGGTGTTCTCAACGTGGTGCTGTTGTAGTCAGCTTCTGTGAATCTACAAGTCCCTTGGCACCACACATTCGAGTGTTTTTACTCATATATCAATGTACAGATGGTCAAGTCGTGGGGAGGTGTTACAGAGGGAATTAAAAGAAGGCTTTTTATTAGCCCACATGTAATTTTTTTTTCTTCACATTAAAGCTATTAATGTGCTGTATCATAATACCAGTGAAACCTTTATAGACTGTTTGGTACTTGCTCTTTTCTTCCCTGAAATCTCTTAAAGAATTTTTACTATAAAAGAATCAAAATTAGCAGTAAGTGTGTCCTTTGCTATGTCTCAGGCTACTCCAAGGTGCACAGATGTTGATGAAGCAGCTGGTAAAACAGGATGCAATCTTCAGAGGTCACATTCACTTTTGGAAGTTTTGAGTTGATCTTTCTTGTCTTGTGACTCTGTCTTGCTTGCCAAAATCAAACTGAAGGTGCAGTGCAGATTTAAATGGAAAGAGAACATGCCTTTAAAATGAGTTAATGGTAAAAGCTGACACTTAATGTCCCAACCCCCGTGTTAATGACACTTTCTAGTAAAGGCTAGAAAGCCTTGATGATGGACTGCTTAAACAGCTATGTGCAGAGCAAAATATTGTGTGCTGTGCACTTGAAGAGGGATCAAAAACCTGCATTTTTTAATGCAGTTCAGGTTGCCATTTTTCCTCTGAGAGAATGGACCCGTTCTCCTGAAGGATTAGCCCAGGTTTAAGGCTTTGAGCTCTGTGTTTCTGTGCTCAGGTAGCCATTCTCCCAGCACTGTGGTTCTCATTGCGAAGTTGATCTAGATGACATCAGGTTTTGATTTTTGGTGGGGGAAGAAATAGCAAGGGAAGAGCAAAAGGAACAACTTGATTTTGATGCTAAGACCAGAGAGACTGTAAAGATGGGAGTGAGGAAAGCAAACACGCTTTTCTTTCTTTGCTGTTGGTTACAGAAAAAAGCTGTCTTGATTTTGGGGGTTTTTTTGTTTGGTTGGTTGGGTTTTTTGGTTTTTGGTTTTGGTCTTTATTTTGTTTGGTTTTGTTTTTTTCTCCTGGCTTTCAGTTAATGACTTAGGTAAACCTCAGTCTCAATGTCGTGCCTAGCTAAAATACTTGGAATAACTGTGGGATAACCAGATCTAAAACATGTCTTAAGAGAGCAATGGAAGGCATTAGGAAATAAATAATCTAGAAGTGGGAATGAAAAATGTTAATTCTGGGATGCTGGGGTAATGACAGCAGGCAAGTTATAAAATGAACTGAAAAATCTTTTGTATTTTAGACTTGTTTCATTGAGTACTTGGAATTTGATCACTGGCTGAAGAATGCACTGGTTTCTCTTTTGGGTAGATGATTTGCAGTATAAGACCATGTGTGATGAATGATGGTCAGAGGTGGAGGGAGGACTAGGTCAAAGGATAATCAATGACAGGAATGAAGAAAAGGACAAAACCAACAAGCATAACTATTGAAAGGATATGATGCTATAAGCTTGGATCTAAGGCATTACTTTGCTAAGTTCTATTAATATTTATTTTGTTAAGCACACAATAAACACCATTTGTAGGAACCATTCTCATTATGGTAAAGGATCTATTTTTCATTCCTTAATAAGATTAGTTCTGTTTCCTCTCCTTTTCTCTATTGCTGTGCTTTGATTCTGGCGTTTTTGCACTTGAAACGACTTCAGTTAAAGGGCAACGAAGGATTTTTTAACCTTTCTAAAGATCATGACAGTGTCCCACAATTAATTTTAGTAACTAATAATAATATTGCATGTATCCAGTGGAAATGAAAAGGTTGCATTGTGATTTTTGTGTAGCATGAGGTGATGTTGAAAACAGCAGTTGGAATACAGTTTGCAAAAGCAAAACTGTATCTTAGAACTGTCAAACAATATAGAATTCCTTAAATATCTTTATCCTGTATAAAGTTAAGGTGTGGTATTCAGTGAAGTTAGTGGAAATTGGAGGGATTTGCTACTGTACAATCTCGTGCCTATTGCAATTAGAAGAATAATGAGATTTTAGTAAATCAAAACATAGTTTTCATTCAGTTTGGACTTGGATATGTAAATTACTCATGTTGAAAAAAAAATGGATTAGAGATTGTAAATGTTTAGAAGCTGAAGTATATTCCCTGCTTTGGCTATAAATAAGGAATATCATACACAAAATGAATTATTCTGAACGCCCGTTGGAGGCCTTCGGAGTTAACCTTACAGGGCTCATGGTATCAAAACTGGGAGGAACTATCCTGTATCTTTTCTCTTAATTATTGTTCGTTAGAACTTTTATTATTATGGATTACTCAAATAATCCACAGGAATAATAGAATAGGCATGATGATAGGATGATATGGCAGTATTTTTTTTTGATAATTATTCTATTATGCTCCATGACTTGAGAAAGGAAAATATTTAAATTATCAATCATATTCTTGAACTAAATCTTGATATCAGTACGGAAGGCTACACATGATTTCAAATGTATGACCTTTGACTGTATGTTTAAAATACGTTAATTATAAGTACATAAAAATATTCCAAAGACAATAACCATGGTAATTGTAGTTAATGAATTCAGTCTTTTGGAGTGGATAAATTAAGCAAGCAGAGAAAAACTAATGAGGAAGCATTCACAGAATGCAGAAATTGTGCCTAATGCGATGTAAACAATTATAGGCCCTATCCTTTATCTACTTTATAATGTTAAATAAGGCAAAAAGTTAAACCCAAGCATGTTAATAGAGCACAAAATTCATCTAATTAAATATTCTGAAGATAAATTATAAGGTGGGTTCAGTGGCACTCAAACTGGCACCAAGCAAACTAATAACAAGGCCAAAACCTCTGGGGAGAGTAGTGAAAGGTCCCAAGGTTTTTTGTGGAGAGTTACAATGAAAAGTGTGTTTACAAACTTAAGTCTCATGTTGGCAGCTGCTCTAATTCTCTAGACTCCATCCATTTCCCCAGTGCAGTGTTTTGGTGGACACATGGTTATCATCTAAATAATCTTGGACTTCCTCCTAATTGTTCTGACTTTTTTTTCTGTGTGAGAGAGACAATTCTGGGCCAGGCATTGTTCCCCTTGCTCTGGTTTTCATGGCTCTGCTCTAGTACTTTTATGTGGTGTCCACTATACTCAGAAGATCAGGGAAATGTCTTCTTTTTGGCAGTATTTCCTAAATTGAATGTCTATCATATATTGGTCAGGCAGACCTGGAATTTTTAAGACAGGATAACCCACTTGGTTTGCCTAGTAGCTTGGAAGATAATAAACGTGATGAACAAATCTCCAGTAACTCTAAATGGAGTTACCTGGATATACTAACTCTAAATGGAGTTACCTGGATATACTGAGATGAGAACAAGTCCGAGGAGTTCAAGAAGAGACTGTAAGAAAAGCTCTTGAATGTTGACCTCTTAGATGTTGATGTGAAATGAGGAGACAGGGGAAGGAGGCAGCTCTTAGGAACAGAATTATTCCTTTTTTCCTCTATATGCCTGTTTAAGTACTGCCTTCCCTTAGGGGGATAACTCAAGCAAACACCTGTTGGATGCCATTGTGTTTTCATGGATGATTTAAGGATCGCTGCCCATTTCTAGTGATCCTGTTTGGAAGTGATTTAAAATGTGCAGTAGTGTAGGCGGAAAGTCAAGCTAGAGCTGCTGTGACAGTGCTTCCATCATCTGTCAGCATCCTGAGTGTTGTGAGCTAAACCTGAAATTTGATTTGAACTGCCTGATATCTGCCAAGGGGCAGGATATCATTGCTAGAGAGAAATCCTCTCATCTTCCGTGACTACATCCCCAGTCAGATGTAAGAACAGTTTGGTATCCAGAGGTGAATGGCACTGGACCTTTACAAGGCACAGAAATCATCCATATCCCCATCCTTTTAAGGAAAAGGATTCTGAGCAGAGGGCCCTTTGACTCTGCAGCAGAAACTGTTTGGAAAAACTTGCTTTAATAATAAGATTCTGACTGAAGACTTTTGCAGAGGATGTTTTGTTTATGGAAATGGTCAAGTGGTTGTTCTGGTATTTGGACAGCAGGTTACAAAAAGAGGAAAACTAATGAAAAGTTCAGAAGCCAAAGCTGGAGAGAGGTTCAGAGTAACCCAAAATTGCCATCCAAGATTCTGGGGAGGAGGGTTGTAATCTTTCTGAAATATTACTGTGCATGTACTCCTTAACTAATACATTGGGTGTGTTAGACCAAACCAGACAATTAATTTTTAACACAGAAGGACTTTGAGGACAACTCTGACACCCAGAAGAAAGAAAAGGCTTTATGGAAAGTTTCCATCTTCGAATCACTGCTAAAGTAGAAGTGCTGTTTTGTTAGTGGAAAATATCAGTGAAATTTAAAATAATGGTGTATTCCTGAGAGGTGTCACTACAGTAAATCCCCTTTGTGGAATAGTTAAGTCACAATTGAAATTTGGTGCTGTGCAGTAGTCCATTGTTCTGGTACTTAAACTCTTTAGGGAACAGCCCCCATGAGGGGTAATGATTTGCTGGTGGCCAAGAAATGTATTTTCTGTATGATCCAGGTGGAGAAGTAAAGGAAGAAATGCTGTGAAATAGACACATTTTTTGTACACCTGAAAAGAGACTTGTATGTGATATGCAGGCAGATATCAGCTTTAAATTGGATGTAGTCAATGTTAAAGGTATTAACATACAGATCTTTATCAGCAGAGGTGTTTACAGGCTTCTTCTATTTTCCTGTCCATTTGCTTCAGTGTAGCAGTGTGAGATCAAAGCCCAAGGCTTTGCAGACTGGCTCCTCATTTGTGCCCCTGGGTGTGTGATCATTGTTTGATACAGGAAACAGGCAGACCTGAGAAATAGTGAGAATTCCAGCACAGGCGCTCCTGCTGCATGTGCTGATACATCCGTTGTATGGGATGGAGACTGCCCACTTGGTTTGAGGATTTGCTTCCAAGCACCTTATTTCTCTGAGATGGTGTTATTTTCTATGTATATGTGCCTCTATGGCTATAGCTGCAAAGAGTTTAGTCTGAATAGTATTCATAGGTTTGATTGTTTCCTGCTCTCTCTGACTTTGTGGTGCACAAGTCAACCTAAATGTCTCAATAATGAATTATTGCTGGGTAATTAATCAGCTTCCCCTGCTTTAGACAGTTGCCTCCTAGAACTTACCATAATTCACCTCCATCAGCCAAGACATACAGACATTAATTGCCTCATAATATTGTCAGGAAGATGTCAGGTAGTACTGACAGGGTGTGAGTGCATCTCATTGATCTAAGCAAAATTTGTTAGTGTTTTGCCCCTAATCTCATTCTACACATTTATCTTGCCAGTGCCATGAGCTGGACTGAGGACACATCATCAGGGTGCAGTCAGGAGCAGTCTGTCCAAATGAACAGTGATTTCAGATTTGCAATGGGAAGTGAGTAATTCCCCAGCAGGTAAGTCACAAAACCAGTTACTGACAGCTGGGATAGTGGAAATTCTCCTTGCAGTGGCCTTGTTTTAAGCACCAAGATGAAAATATAATGCATGCTTAGAAGGTGCAAACAATGTCTACTCTCATTTCATACAGTGAAATTTGCTCAGCTTCATCTTGGAGCACTGGAGATATTTTAGTATTTCAAAGTGTATCAAACTATTTGCCCAGTATTTGGAAAAGCTACTCAGATTTAATGGAAATGTTTCTATTTCAGACCCAAACCACTTTGATATTTGTTAATTTTATTAGTGTATTGAAGTTCATTGACACTGGAAAAAGTGATCCTGTTCCTTCAATTAATAATACCACAGTAATTGCCTTTTTATTAATCTTTATTTGGATGCCTCCCTGTCCCTATGGAACAATGGGTTTGAAGATGCCGTGAGGTAGAACACTGGAAGGAAAAAGCCAGGCTAAATATTCCTTGAAATAAATAGGCCTCTTTTCCTTGACTTCAAAGAAAAAAAAAACCTAATTAAATACATTTGAGGGGAAGAGGAAAAAAAATGAGAACCTTTGATTTGAACACACTTTGGAGCAGAGCATGGAGAGATAGGAGAATGATCTCTGTGAGATGAATAAGTTGCCTCTCCTGCTGCATTTGTTTTGGGGGTGGGTGACTCATTTCTTGAGGATTCTGTTTTTAAAAGTTGGATTTGACTTGGTTGATATTCCTTTCAGCATCTAGATTTTCTATTTGGGCATGTATTTTCCACGTTGACTTTAATGATCATAGTGTCAAAAAGTCAATATGCTGTTGTAGAAGTAAGAAGTTTTCCTGAGTACTTGATTCCAGGGAGGAGAAATAGAAGAAAATAAGTAAATACTGTTGCAGTTTGTCTATTTAAAAGCTCTATTTAATATATTTTTTACCGTGTTGATTGCTGAGTTTAATCAGAGTCCGAATAGATTTCAAACCTTCTCTCCAGTTTTAGGAAGCTTGGAGATGGCAATTTCAAGATTACCTTATCTTGTTGGCGTGGTTTCTTTCTAGGAAGGCTAAATGGTACATCAGAATCTACTTTGTTGTTCCAGAAGCATCAGTACTTCATGGTATTGTGGAAAAGTTCAAGTCATTACCGTGCCAACCCGTCACAGTTAATTTTTTGGCAAAATGAATCCATAACAACACATGGTTTCAATCGATTTCTTATGCAGATTCTGCAGTAGATGTGCAGATCTGTTGATTAGCTCAGCCTGTTGGAAGTGTGGGGTCTGCCCCATTTGTTGTCCTTGGGGACAATCATGGCTGGGTTATTTCTGTGGGCCTCTCAGCTCACAAGGAAATGCCCTTCAGCTCTTACCCTGACTCAGATCAGCATGAGGAACATCATGACATTATAGTTATTTTTTTTAAAATGTTTTTCATGTATTTGTCAACTTGTACTGGTGCTGCATAAATTCATTAGGAGTCTTTATGGAGTGCTGAGCACGGTTGTGGTAAATGAGTTTTGCAGGTGTGGATTGGTGGAATTGCAGTTTGCCCTGCAGTGTGTTTTAGTCTCCTTTGTGAGTGTTTCCCCACCCCTCACCAGGCTGTAATATGTATAAGTGCCTAAGTGAGCAGTTATTTACCTGTGGCAAGTCTGTTGTACCTAAACTCAGGAAACTGTACACCTCCTGGTCCTATTTACCTTGATCTTATTCCATAAAATATTCCTGCTGATAATCTGTGCAGCTCAGAGGCACTGAAAGATGATCTGCAAAAAGAGGGAATACTTGCTCTGAACTCTATGGAGGCCCTCAGGAGTCATTCTGATTGATGTCTAGGGATTTCACAAGGATTTGACATGCTTGATCTTGAGCTTGTAATTAATTGTCAGAGTTGCTATCAGCTTTAGAAATGGGTTTCTACTAACTGGCCAAAAAAAGCAATATTGGGCTTTGAAACTGTTGCCGTTTATGTGTGAAATCAATTGCACCAAGTGCATGTTGTTTTCATGAGTAACAAAAAGGATCCTGTTCTGTAATGTCATCGCATTTGTTAGAAAATGTTAGCACCTCTCATTTCACAAGGCTTTTTTTTTTTTTTTTTGTATACGGCAAGGATGCATTAAATTTAGTCATGTGCAGAAAGAAATCTGCAACTGGATACTCCTTGTAAAGGCTCTAGATATGTGTGATTTCTCTGTATTTTAACATTTATTTGAATACAATAGATGAAGCTGGTCAGATGATGAAAGGGCTCTTTGGCTATTGAAAGTCCTCTTGCCACCGCATCTCTCCTACTGTCAGTGTATGCCTGCTAGTTAATAATAGCTTGAAACTGGTATAGTTTCAAGCTATTTTTTCGCCATTTCCCTCTTGGTTGCAATAAAAAGAACAGGTTCTATTAGGGGAGCCTTTCTTCCTGCAAGTAAATCGATGTTTAGTGAAGAGAAAATGCATGGCAGTGGTGGAAACTTAGCAGAGCTTCCTGCTCCTGCTGCACTGCTCATCATCCCATTTATCCATGGGGAAGTAGGGCAGTGTCTCTCTTTAGGATATCATGACCTGACTCGGGGAGATTTACCTGGTGGTCCCACCCCAGAATGGTCCATAGGAAGCCTGGCAGGCTGCCAATTTCTTGCTTAGACCGAGGAATCTAAGGGGCTAAAACCAGGAGAATATGTTCTGCCTGTGTTACGTGATAGACATGAGCAATGTGTTATCACAGAGATGTGACATGGACCTTGTTAGGCCCAGCAGATGTTTTAGTCCTGGCTCTCCTACTCTGAATGTGAGAGCTGGAAACATGCTGGTAGTGTAGTGCACATCCTCAGAGGATGGAAGGTAATTTGACAGCTCACTTTAACCCTCTTCAATAATGTTGACTCTTCTGGCATCGATTTGTTGAGAATGTGGCTTCTCATGTGGAAAACTGAGACTTTTTGTAGTAAAAATAAGGATTTCTTTTCCTGATTTGGTTTTCTTTTTTTTCCTGGCTTAGGTTAGAAGAGAGAAATATTTGAATGTAGCATTAACGTGTTTAATTTCTAAGCTTTATTTGGAGACTTTGAAATAGTGAAAATACGTAAGCATTATTGAAGGAATAAAGTGTTCTTGTTTGATGCATTCGACTGTTCTTTTCTTTCTGAAAATCTGTGTTTTTAGAGATACCAGGCAGTACTTTTTCCTTTAGCAGTACCAGAGTCCTGCTGTCTGTCTCAAGAGAAGCCAAAAAAGGTCAGATAAGAACTGTTTAGATAAGATAGGTGGCATTTCTGTCAGTTCTCAATAGCCGGTGAATCAGATGAGGAGCTGCACAAAACTGAAAACAAACAAGTAATGTTGCTCTGTCCCTGTCCCCCAAGTCCAAAAAATCCTCTCAATGCCCTCAAGCTGCTGTCTTAGTGAAGGGAATCTTTTCTCTTGAGTGCAAATTTAGAAAATGTTTTGTTGTACTGGTTATGTTAATTAAAGCGATGTTTGTTTTACAAGACAGCGATTCAGAGGGCTGTCCTGCTCTGCATAATTACCTGTCACAGCAAAGAGAATATATTAAGATGGGAAACTGAGATTGGTGTAAAATTCTGTCTTATCTGCAAGGTATATCAGCAGTGTATTTCATAGAGCTTGATTGTATCCAAGATTTCAGGGGGCTCCTGGTGTCAGGTGAGAATCCTTCTTTATGGAAAGCACTTGCTCTTTTCCTATTGTTATTGGTGAGCTAAAAATACTATTTTTTGTTGCTTCTTGTAGCAAACCAAGTGCGAAATGTGAGCTGTAACAGCACTGCCTAAGCCTCTCTGGCAGCCTCATGCAGTAGCCTGCTTTTAATATTGGTTGGTAAGATGACAGCACTTTGCTGCCAGTCTGTGAGGTATCCATGTAACGTGGGTTATCTTTGCTCAGGTGCCTGGAGACTTGTTCTTACAAGAGATACAAACAATGCATTTGAGAATTGGGCACATCTGGGACATTTTATCTTGCTCTTGGAGAAAAAGATCAAATGCTCCACAGCCTGTTTCTCTTAAATAGCAGAAAATCCCAGCATGGATTGAAGATTTGACCCCCATTAAAATACATCAGATCTAACATAGCTGTGTGGTTTTAGCTGTGTACATAAATACATAACTGCAGATGAATATTTAAGCACTCCTAGTGTAAATAGAAATACGCAGATGCACATGCTAGGCATACTCATGCATGCCTACAGCTGCAGAGAAAATGTACAGCAGGCAAAGGACTTTCGGATACAATGAAATGAATGGCTTTATTAAGATCTTAGTTCCTCATTAAAAAATACTGAGAAGTAGAACTTGTATGAAAGACTGAAGCTGGGATTTCAAATTAATGTGTATGATAGTCAATATGAACTCAATTCTGAAATGTAAGAGTGTCTATGGAGATCTGTTGAACTGTGTTCATATATATCACTGTTTCTTCTTGTCCCAAGTTTTTTTTTTTTTTAATTTGGGTTTGCCATTGTGCAGTTTTAGGAAGGTTAATATTTAGTGCAATTTAGAAGTCCTAAAGAAAGCAATTGTTTTAATACAAGACATTTCTCCCATTGTTTTAAGAGGAAAAAATGATCGTGTGTCAATGGTATGGACTCTTATTCTCCTGCTTCAGTATTCAATTATTTTGATTCTTCTAAATTTTCAGCATCATGTGCATATGAAATTGGCCTCTTAAGTGATAGATATTTTTTGAAGGTTTGCTCAATTGTGCTTTCAGATTTTTCATTCACCTTCTGTTGGCTTGGCTGGGTCTGCATACACAAGTGCATGAACTGAACTATCATTAGCAAGTGGTGGTTCAGTTTTTCCTCTTCTACTCTTTGTGGCCTCTAAGTTTTTCTTGTCTGCTGTCTTTGCAAACCAGTTTTTCTGCAGGGTCACTTTAAATCACTCGGTGTAACAAACCTGAGTATGACAAATGTGTGCATTAGGGAATGTGTCTTGCTTGTTGTGGCCATCAAAATAGGTTTCACATGGTAGAAATTTGATAGTATATCTACAGTTCTCAAATCTTGCTTTTGCCAGTGTCCTTGAGTTCAGTTTTTTAACAGTCACGATGAGCTACTGACTAGCTGGCATTGAAAAAATTTGACTTTATCCTCAGGGGCCACTGTAGGCTTTGTTCTGATAAATACTTGTCCAAACATCCCCATTATTTTTTCTTCAAGACAGAAAAATGTGACACAGGGTGCTGTGCCTGTTATCTCCCACCTAGACTTGTTTGGTTGTGTTTTTTTGGTTGTTTGTTTTTGTTTTTTTTCTTTGAGAGAAACTTCAACCTTTTTATTCATTGGCCTGGTAAATACTTTATCAATGTATTAAGGTCCTTTAATTAGTGTGGATTTTTTTTAAAGCTTAAAATAAAAATCAGGGAAATATTCTAGTTGTATGATTTACATGGTTGGTTCTACTCCAGAAGAAAGCTTAATTGTTGAAATATTTCTGAGTTCCTGTGTTCTGATTTCTTGAGTAGTCTGTGCTAAGTCTTGAGCAGAAACTTGCAGAAGAGCTGCAGGATTGAAGGAGAGCAGAAGTGCCACAAAGTAAAGTTCTCCTGGGAAATCTTATGGAGGTTAAGCAAGTGCAGCAGGATTTGAGCAATGCTGCTTAGTCCATTTGTTCATGTGTGGATGCCAGGGTGGAGGAGACTGGAACTGGGAGCCAAGATCGCTTAGAGGTGTGTCTGTGAGAGAAGCCAACTGCAATCTGCTGGTTTCTGGTGACTTTAGAGGTACCTGTCCAGTGTTAGTCCTGTCTCGTACTGAAGCAAACTATTGATCACCTGGCCAAAAATGTTGCGGCTTTAAAGAACTTCCCCAAACTTTAGGGAATAGTGAGACTGTCATTAAGAAAGAGATATAATTCCAAGCACTTTCTCTTGGTTTTAAATGCTGACTTCATGGGGTTTTTCCCTAAGAGTAGGAGAGCTTCATGTAAGTCTTGAAACTGCTGGTGGTTGATAGGCTTTTATTTATTTAATCAGGGCAGTGCATGTTACAGAACTGACAGCAAAGGGATCAGGACTGGAAATATTTTTTCTAGACATCAACATGCTGCTGTGCTGTTGGGAGAAAGTGGAGATTGCTTTGCCAGCACCATCTGGGAGCCTCTGCTTGGCTGTATGGTAGGCAGACCTTTTGTGAATCAGAGGAGAATTGCCTTTGGAATAAAGCCTCTTGGTGGCAGGTTTTTTTAATCTGCTGCACTGACAGAATTGCTCCATCTTGTCCTCTTAATGCAAGCGAGTGTGCCAAATCTGACTGAAGGGATCTGTATCCAGGAGAGAAGGAAATGGTGATGCCTCTGAAAGGTGCTTGCCTTCTTTTGCGAGACAAAATAAACTTTTGGTGGCTTTGTGGGGCTGCAGCCGGCGCTCTTGGGTTATATATTCTTCTTATATAAATGTAGTACACACTTTAAATTTATTGTTGGAGGAAAGAATAGAAATGTTGGCTGTGACTTGCAGAGGCAAACAGCGTATGCTGTGTGTATAATTGTCAATTTCCTTAAAAATAATGTTTCAGAGTCTGTTGCTCCTCAAGATGGTGGCAGAGATACCGGAGTGCCCCTGGTGGGCTTCAGGGGTGGAGGGATGGATACAGTGTTTGCCTGTGGAAAAGGTGGGGTGGCGAATATATCGAGTTGTATGAAATAGCATTTACAGAACTTGCAAATAAGAGCTTCAACTGTTGAAGCTTCCTGCCCTGAAGTGTTTGTGATTTAGTCTCTCCTCTCTGAAGAGCACTTACGTAGGTTTTTTTTTTTCCTGTGTGGGGCAAGGTGGAGAAGAAAGAAGCGGGTATGAAGAGAGCAAATTGAACAGCCAATACTGCCAACAACCAGTAACATCTTCAAAGTTTACCTGCAGCTTGTAAATTAAAAATGCCAAGTCTTCCTTGTGCTGAAGTGAAGCACGCAGCCACCAAACATACACCTGGTGACTGCAAGGAGAGATGGCAGACATTTTAACTGGTACCTTTTTCCAGTGGTCTTGAATTAATATACTTCCTTGAATGATCCAGGAGTATTTGTACACAAGTCCTGATGGCCATCTGCAGTTGCTTAAAGTATTTCCAGTGTTTTTCTTTACTGCAGCTCCAAGTTGGTTGGAACCAGTATTCTATCTGCCTTTGGAAAAAATGTAGTAGATTCCAGCAGAAATTAAATTTCTCTATGGAAATACGAGTGAGGAAATTGAGGCTTGAAAACACTCCCATTCAATTGTGATTGAAGTTCAGTCACAATTTGAGCAATGAGCAACACCCTGGAACGTTCACATCTAAGTAGCATCTGATCTTGTAGGACTTGGTAACGTGTTAGGGAAGATTTGAGTGGAATCTAGGTATTTTTGGGCAGTGACATTATTCTGAGGGAGTTTTGGATTCTCTTAGGCACCAGTAGTACCCTAGTACAGCTCCTGCAGGCAGTGGTCTTGTTTCAAATACATCAGAACTTCATTTGCTTTACTGAATATGGAGCAATGTGGTATGAGAAGTGGGTGCAGTTTGAAATAGAATTCCCGTATTTGTGGAATTTAGGTGTTACGCTGGGGAAGAGCCACCAAAAGAACTGTTAGACAAACAATGAAAATAGGCAATAAGGTGTGGATTTTTGGTGTAGCTTGTCTCCCTGTTGAGCTAAAGAAATATTTCCAGATAATGTAGAAAGGGGCGATGATCTTGCGGCTGAACTACTCTGCCTGCAACAGCCTTCAGGGCACAGTGCTGAGCCAGATCATCAGTGCCATTTTGTAGCCTTTGTCTGATAATCCAGGTTTCTTCTTTTCAAGGGATTGCTGAAGAAAGCGTGCCTGAATTCCTTTAAATATTTGTGGTGACCAGTAGTTAAACAGGAGAGTGCGCACTTACAGACGTGTCAGTTGGAAAACTCCATATTAAGGAAGCTGAAAATGACTTTAAATACAAATATGGAACTTGGATGTTGACAGAAGTGCTGTAAAAACCATTAAATGTTGGGAGCGTTTAGAAGACATGAAGGCATCAGGGGTAAGTAAGGAGCAGTGGGAAATGTCCCTGTGGCTCGTGAGAGCCTTGTGAATGGGCAGGAGTGTTTAGAGCATGACTGAACATCAAGAATGATGGGAAGACATTGTATCCTGGGTGCTTTGTTTTAATAGCCACAAGAACACTATCAGTACTAAGGAAGTATTCAAGTGAAAGAACTACTGGAATAGTTTCAGAAAGTAATAGAACAGAGGATCTTGTAACCTTTCAAATCCTATTTTGTTGTATGACACTTCTTTGGATGGGAATGTTTTAAAATTGCTCTTAAGTACACAAAAATAACAAAACCTATCCAAACAAGCAAACTCCATGTACGTTTACAAAAAAACCGCCAAAAACCTATGAATAGAAGCCTCCCATCAAAGGGGTGAAAATATTAGGACGAAGAATTCCCCCATGTAGAATAGCATTTCCAGGAACAAGAAGTAATTGCTTAGAGCACCAAACAAATAATTTGTTTGTAGACAGAATCCAGAAATGCCGATCATTATGTGCTATATCTTTGAAACTGAGTGATATTTTCTTCTGATCATTAAAAGCATATACACAAGCTATTTATACAGCTGGTACTAATGACTTAAACTTGTGATCAGTCACACTTTTCCTTGGCAGTGTATCTAGTTTAAGGATAAATGAGTACAGGTGGGTGCAGAGTTAGAGCTGAAGAAGCAGAGCATTAGTAAGTGTTCGGCTGATCTTGATTGAGCCACAGTCAAGAGTAAAAGACCCCTATGAGCAATTACAGACATATTGTTTCATAATTTATAATCACTCAATTGATTCTAATTTGATGGACAGCTACTCTGACAACTTGTGTTTTGCTTTTCTCATTTCTTTTTCTGGTTTATCTAACTCTGAATTAAAAAAAGAAGCACGATGCCAGGCACAGGGAGTTGGGCACAAAGGAATGGCCCTTAGAAAAGGGAAACTGAACTCACCTGCCTAGGTGCCTTATGTCAGTTTGTAGGAGGTCTTTGGCCCTCAAAGGGAAGCCAGGCTTCCAGCTTGTGGCAGCTTGCATCTGAAAGGAATCCTGATTCATTCGGGGTTGTAGGTGGCCGAGGCCAAGTGCCCGGCAAAGGGAGTTGGGCACAAAGGATGGCCTGTTTCCAAGGGTAAGTAAAGTCAGCTGCCCAGGTGCCTGATGTCAGTTTGTAGCAGGCCTTTGGCCCTCCAAGGGAACGTAGTCTTCCTGTTCTAGGAAGCTTGCATCTGGAAGAAATCCTGTTCCGTTCAGGATTGTAGGTGGCAGAACCACGATGCCGGCACAAAGAGTTGGGCACAAAGGATGGCCTGTTTCCAGGGGTAAGTAAAGTCAGCTGCCCAGGTGCCTGATGTCAGTTTGTAGGAGGCCTTTGGCCCTCCAAGGGAAGCTAGTCTTCCTGTTCGAGGCAGCTTGCATCTGGAAGAAATCCTGTTCTGTTCAGGATTGTAGGTGGCAGAGGCCAGGTGCCAGGCACAGGGAGTTGGGCACAAAGGATGGCCCTTAGAAAAAGAAAATGAAGTCAGCTGCCCAGGTGCCTGATGTCAGTTTGCAAGAGGCCTTTGTCCCTCCAAGGGAAGCCAGGAGAGACAGTTTGTGGCGGCTTGCCTCTGGAAGAAATCCTGATTCGTTCAGGAATATAGATGGCCGAAGCCAAGTGCCCGGCAGAGGGAGTTGGGCACAAAGGATGGCCTGTTTCCAGGGGTAAGTAAAGTCAACTACCCAGGTGCGTGATGTCAGTTTGTAGGAGGCCTTTGGCCCTCCCAGGGAAGCCAGTCTTCCAGCTTTTGGCTGCTTGCATCTGCAAGAAATCCTGATTCGTTCGGGATTGTAGGGGGCTGAGGCCGAGTGCCCGGCACAGGGAGTTGGGCACAAAGGATGGCCTGTTTCCAGAGGTAAGTATAGTCAGCTGCGCAGGTGCCTGATGTCAGTTTGTAGCCGGCCTTTGACCCTCCATGGGAAGCCAGGCTTCCACCTTGTGGCAGCTTGCATCTGGAAAAAATCCTGATTCGTTCAGGATTGTAGGTGGCAGAACCACGATGCCGGCACAAGGAGTTGGGCACAAAGGATGGCCTGTTTCCAGGGGTAAGTAAAGTCACCTACCCAGATGCCTGATGTCAGTTTATAGGAGGCCTTTGGCCCTCCCAGGGAAGCCAGTCTTCCTGCTTGTGGCAGCTTGCATCTGGAAGAAATCCTGTTCCGTTCGGGATTGTAGGTGGCCGAGGCCGGGTGCCCGGCAGAAGGAGTTGGGCACAAAGGATGGCCTGTTTCCAGGGGTTTAAGTAAATTCAGCTGCCCAGGTGCCTGATGTCAGTTTGTAGGAGGCCTTTGGCCCTCCAAGGGAAGCCAGGCTTCCAGCTTGTGGCAGCTTGCATCTGGAAGAAATCCTGTTCCGTTTGGGATTGTAGGTGGCCGAAGCCGGGTGCCCAGCAGAGGGAGTTGGGCACAAATGATGGCCTGCTCCAGATGAAAGTAAAGTCAGCTGCCCAGGTGCCTGGTGTCAGACTGTAGGAGGGCTTTGGCCCTCCAAGGGAAGCCAGGCTTCCAGTTCGTGGCAGCTTGAATCTGGATGAAATCCTGATTCGTTCGGGATTGTTGGTGGCCGAGCCCGGGCGCCCGGCAGAGGGAGTTGGGCACAAAGGATGGCCTGTTTCCAAGGGTTAGTAAAGTCAGCTGCCCAGGTGCGTGATGTCAGTTGGTAAGATGCCTTTGGCGCTTTAAGAGGAAGCTAGTCTTCCTGATCCAGACGGCTTGCGTCTGGAAGAAATGCTGTTCTGTTAGGGATTATACGTGGCCGAAGCCGGGTGCCCGGCAGAGGAAGTTGGGCACAAAGGATGGCCTGTTTCCAGATGAAAGTAATGTCAGCTGCCCAGGTGCCTGATGTCAGTTTGTAGGAGGCCTTTGGCCGTCCAAGGGAAGCCAGGCTTCCAGTTTGTGGCTGCTTGCATCTGGATGTAATCTTGATTCGTTCGAGATTGTAGGTGGCCGAGGCCAGGTGCCCGGCAGAGGGAGTTCGGCAAAAACGATAGCCTGTTTCCGGGGGTAAGTAAAGTCACCTGCCCAGGTGCGTGATGTCAGTTTGTGGAAGGCCTTTTGCCCTCCCAGGGAAGCCAAGCTTCCAGCTTGTGGCAGCTTGTATCTGGAAGAAATCCTGTTCCTTTCGGGGTTGTAGGTGGCCGAGGCCGGTGGCCCAGCAGAGGGAGTTGGGCACAAAGGATGGCCTGTTTCTAGGGGTGAGTAAAGTGAGCTGCCCAGGTGCCTGATGTCAGTTTGTAGGAGGCCTTTGGCCCTCCAAGGGAAGCCAGGCTTCCAGCTTGTGGCAGCTTGCATCTGGAAGAAATCCTGATCCGTTCGGGATTGTAGGTGGCCGAGGCAGAGTGCCCGGCAGAGGGAGTTGGGCACAAAGGATGGTCTGATTCCCTAAGTAAGTAAAGTCAGCTGCCCAGGTGCCTGATGTCAGTATGTAGGAGGCTTTTGGCCCTCCAAGGGAAGCCAGGTACCCAGCTTGTTGCAGCTTGCATCTGGAAGAAATCCTTATTCGTTCGGGATTGTTGGTGGCCGAGCCCGGGCGCCCGGCAGAGGGAGTTGGGCACAAAGGATGGCCTGTTTCCAAGGGTTAGTAAAGTCAGCTGCCCAGGTGCGTGATGTCAGTTTGTAAGACGCCTTTGGCCCTTTAAGAGGAAGCTAGTCTTCCTGATCCAGACTGCTTGCATCTGGAAGAAATGCTGTTCTGTTAGGGATTATACGTGGCCGAAGCCGGGTGCCCGGCAGAGGAAGTTGGGCACAAAGGATGGCCTGTTTCCAGAGGAAAGTAATGTCAGCTGCCCAGGTGCCTGATGTCAGTTTGTAGGAGGCCTTTGGCCCTCCAAGGGAAGCCAGGCTTCCACTTTGTGGCTGCTTGCATCTGGATGTAATCTTGATTCGTTCGAGATTGTAGGTGGCCGAGGCCAGGTGCCCGGCAGACGGAGTTCGGCAAAAACGATAGCCTGTTTCCGGGGGTAAGTAAAGTCACCTGCCCAGGTGCGTGATGTCAGTTTGTGGGAGGCCTTTTGCCCTCCCAGGGAAGCCAAGCTTCCAGCTTGTGGCAGCTTGTATCTGGAAGAAATCCTGTTCCTTTTTGGGTTGTAGGTTGCCGAGGCCGGTGGCCCAGCAGAGGGAGTTGGGCACAAAGGATGGCCTGTTTCCAAGGGTAAGTAAAGTCAGCTGCCCAGGTGCCTGATGTCAGTTTGTAGGAGGCCTTTGACCCTCCAAGGGACGCCAGCCTTCCAGTTTGTGGCAGCTTGCATCTGTAAGAAATCGTTTTCATTTTAGGATTGTAAGTGGCCGAGGCCGGGTGCCCGGCAGAGGGAGTTGGGCACAAAGGATTGCCTGCTTCCAAGGGTAAGTAAAGTAACATACCCAGGTGCCTGATGTCAGTTTGGAGGAGGCCTTTGGTCTTCCAAGAGAAGCCAGCCTTCCAGCTTGTGGCAGCTTGCATCTGGAAGAAATCCTGTTCCGTTCGAGATAGTAGGTGGCCGAGGCCGGGTGCCCGGCAGAGGGAGTTGGGCCCAAAGGATGGCCTGTTTCCAGGGTTAAGTAAAGTCACCTGCCTAGGTGCGTGATGTCAGTTTGTAGGAGGCCTTTTGCCCTCCCAGGGAAGCCAAGCTTCCAGCTTGTCGCAGCTTGTATCTGGAAGAAATCCTGTTCCTTCCGGGGTTGTAGGTGACCGAGGCCGGTGGCCCAGCAGAGGGAGTTGGGCACAAAGGATGGCCTGTTTCTAGGGGTGAGTAAAGTCAGCTGCCCAGGTGCCTGATGTCAGTTTGTAGGAGGCCTTTGGCCCTCCAAGGGAAGCCAGGCTTCCAGCTTGTGGCAGCTTGCATCTGGAAGAAATCTTGATTCGTTCGGGATTGTAGGTGGCCGAGGCAGAGTGCCCGGCAGAGGGAGTTGGGCACAAAGGATGGTCTGATTCCCTAAGTAAGTAAAGTCAGCTGCCCAGGTGCCTGATGTCAGTTTGTAGGAGGCTTTTGGCCCTCCAAGGGAAGCCAGGTACCCAGCTTGTTGCAGCTTGCATCTGGAAGAAATCCTTATTCGTTCGGGATTGTTGGTGGCCGAGCGTGGCGCCCGGCAGAGGGAGTTGGGCACAAAGGATGGCCTGTTTCCAAGGGTTAGTAAAGTCAGCTGCCCAGGTGCGTGATGTCAGTTTGTAAGAGGCCTTTGGCCCTTTAAGAGGAAGCTAGTCTTCCTGATCCAGACTGCTTGCATCTGGAAGAAATCCTTTTCCGTTCGGGATTGTAGGTGGCCAGAACCAGGTGCCCGGCAGAGGGAGTTGGGCCCAAAGGATGGCCTGTTTCCAAAGGTAAGTAAAGTCAGCTGCCGAGGTGCCTGATGTCCAATTGTAGGAGGCCTTTGGCCCTCCAAGGGAAGCCAGGCTTCCAGCTTGTGGCAGCTTGCATCTGGAAGTAATCCTGTTCTGTTCGGGATTGTAGGTGGCCGAGGCCGAGTGCCCGGCACAGGGCGTTCAGCACAAAGGATGGCCTTTTTCTAACGAGAAGTAAAGTCACTTTCTCTGGTGCCTGATGTCAGTTTCTATGAAGCTTTTGGCCCTCCAAAGGGAAGCCAGGCTTCCAGATTTTGGCAGCTGGCATCAGGAAGCAATCCTGTTCCGTTCTAGATTGTAGGTGGCCGAAGCTGGGTGCCCGGCAGAGGGAGTTGGGCACAAAGGATGGCCTGTTTCCAGGGGTAAGTAAAGTCAGCTGCCCAGATGCCTGATGTCAGTTTGTAGGAGGCCTTTGGCCCTCCTAGGGAAGCTAGTCTTCCAGTTTGTGGCAGCTTGCATCTGGAAGAAATGCTGTTCCGTTCGGGATTGTAGGTGGCCGAGGCCTGGTGCCCGGCAGAGGGAGTTGGGCACAAAGGATGGCCTGTTTCCAGGGGTAAGTAAAGTCAGCTGCCCAGGTGCCTGGTGTCAGTTTTTAGGAGGCCTTTGGCCCTCCAACGGAAGCTGGTCTTCCAGTTTGTGGCAGCTTGCATCTGGAAGAAATGCTGTTCCGTTCGGGATTGTAGGTGTCCTAGGCTGGGTTCCTGCCACACGGAGTTGGGCACAAAGGATGGCCTTTTTCCAGGGCTAAGTAAAGTCAGCTGCCCAGGTGCCTGATGTCAGTTTGTAGGAGGCCTTTGACCCTCCAAGGGACGCCAGCCTTCCAGTTTGTCGCAGCTTGCATCTGGAAGAAATCCTGTTCCGTTTGGGATTGTAGGTGGCCGAGGCCTGGTGCCCGGCAGAGGGGGTAAGGCACAAAGGATTGCTTGCTTCCAGGGGTAAGTAAAGTCACATGCCCAGGCGCCTGAAGTCAGTTTGTAGGAGGCCTTTGGCCGACCACTCGAAGCCAGGCTTCCAGCTTGTGGCAGCTTGCATCTGGAAGAAATCCTGTTCCGTTCGGGATTGTAGGTGGCCGAGGCCGGGTGCCCGGCAGAGGGTGTTGGGCACAAAGGATTGCCTGCTTCCAGGGGTAAGTAAAGTCACCTAGCCAGATACATTATGTCAGTTTGTAGGAGGCTTTTGGCCCTCCACGGGAATGCAGCTTTCGAGCATTTGGCAGCTTGCATCTGTAAGAAATCGTTTTCTTTTTAGGATTGTAAGTGGCCGAGGCCGGGTGCCCGGCAGAGGGAGTTGGGCACAAAGGATTGCCTGCTTCCAAGGGTAAGTAAAGTAACATACCCAGGTGCCTGATGTCAGTTTGGAGGAGGCCTTTGGTCTTCCAAGAGAAGCCAGCCTTCCAGCTTGTGGCAGCTTCCATCTGGAAGAAATCCTGTTCCGTTCGGGATAGTAGGTGGCCGAGGCCGGGTGACCGGCAGAGGGAGTTGGGCCCAAAGGATGGCCTGTTTCCAGGGTTAAGTAAAGTCACCTGCCCAGGTGCGTGATGTCAGTTTGTAGGAGACCTTTTGCCCTCCCAGGGAAGCCAAGCTTCCAGCTTGTCGTAGCTTGCATCTGGAAGAAATCCTGTTCCTTTCGGGGTTGTAGGTGGCCGAGGCCGGTGGCCCAGCAGAGGGAGTTGGGCACAAAAAATGGCCTGTTTCTAGGGGTGAGTAAAGTCAGCTGCCCAGGTGCCTGATGTCAGTTTGTAGGAGGCCTTTGGCCCTCCAAGGGAAGCCAGGCTTCCAGCTTGTGGCAGCTTGCATCTGGAAGAAATCTTGATTCGTTCGGGATTGTAGGTGGCCGAGGCAGAGTGCCCGGCAGAGGGAGTTGGGCACAAAGGATGGTCTGATTCCCTAAGTAAGTAAAGTCAGCTGCCCAGGTGCCTGATGTCAGTTTGTAGGAGGCTTTTGGCCCTCCAAGGGAAGCCAGGTACCCAGCTTGTTGCAGCTTGCATCTGGAAGAAATCCTTATTCGTTCGGGATTGTTGGTGGCCGAGCCCGGTCGCCCGGCAGAGGGAGTTGGGCACAAAGGATGGCCTGTTTCCAAGGGTTAGTAAAGTCAGCTGCCCAGGTGCGTGATGTCAGTTTGTAAGAGGCCTTTGGCCCTTTAAGAGGAAGCTAGTCTTCCTGATCCAGACTGTTTGCATCTGGAAGAAATCCTGTTCCGTTCGGGATTGTAGGTGGCCAGAACCAGGTGCCCGGCAGAGGGAGTTGGGCCCAAAGGATGGCCTGTTTCCAAAGGTAAGTAAAGTCAGCTGCCGAGGTGCCTGATGTCCAATTGTAGGAGGCCTTTGGCCCTCCAAGGGGAGCCAGGCTTCCAGCTTGTGGCAGCTTGCATCTGGAAGTAATCCTGTTCTGTTCGGGATTGTAGGTGGCCGAGGCCGAGTGCCCGGCACAGGGCGTTCAGCACAAAGGATGGCCTTTTTCTAACGAGAAGTAAAGTCACCTTCTCAGGTGCCTGATGTCAGTTTCTATGAAGCTTTTGGCCCTCCAAAGGGAAGCCAGGCTTCCAGATTTTGGCAGCTGGCATCAGGAAGCAATCCTGTTCCGTTCTAGATTGTAGGTGGCCGAAGCTGGGTGCCCGGCAGAGGGAGTTGGGCACAAAGGATGGCCTGTTTCCAGGGGTAAGTAAAGTCAGCTGCCCTGGTGCCTGATGTCAGTTTTTAGCAGGTGGCTATTGGTCCTCCATGGGAAGCCAGGCTTCCAGCTTGTGGCAGCTTGCATCTGGAAGAAATCCTGATTCGTTCGGGATTGTAGGTGTCCGAGGCCAGGTGCCCGGCAGAGGGAGTTGGGTACAAAGGATGGTGTGTTTCCAGGGGTAAGTAAAGTCAGCTGCCCAGATGCCTGATGTCAGTTTGTAGGAGGCCTTTGGCCCTCCTAGGGAAGCTAGTCTTCCAGTTTGTGGCAGCTTGCATCTGGAAGAAATGCTGTTCCGTTCGGGATTGTAGGTGTCCTAGGCTGGGTTCCTGCCACACGGAGTTGGGCACAAAGGATGGCCTTTTTCCAGGGCTAAGTAAAGTCAGCTGCCCAGGTGCCTGATGTCAGTTTGTAGGAGGCCTTTGACCCTCCAAGGGACGCCAGCCTTCCAGTTTGTGGCAGCTTGCATCTGGAAGAAATCCTGTTCCGTTTGGGATTGTAGGTGGGCGAGGCCTGGTGCCCGGCAGAGGGGGTAAGGCACAAAGGATTGCTTGCTTCCAGGGGTAAGTAAAGTCACATGCCCAGGCGCCTGAAGTCAGTTTGTAGGAGGCCTTTGGCCGACCACTCGAAGCCAGGCTTCCAGCTTGTGGCAGCTTGCATCTGGAAGAAATCCTGTTCCGTTCGGGATTGTAGGTGCCCGAGGCCGGGTGCCCGGCAGAGGGTGTTGGGCACAAAGGATTGCCTGCTTCCAGGGGTAAGTAAAGTCACCTAGCCAGATACATTATGTCAGATTGTAGGAGGCTTTTGGCCCTCCACGGGAATGCAGCCTTCGAGCATTTGGCAGCTTGCATCTGTAAGAAATCGTTTTCATTTTAGGATTGTAAGTGGCCGAGGCCGGGTGCCCGGCAGAGGGAGTTGGGCACAAAGGATTGCCTGCTTCCAAGGGTAAGTAAAGTAACATACCCAGGTGCCTGATGTCAGTTTGGAGGAGGCCTTTGGTCTTCCAAGAGAAGCCAGCCTTCCAGCTTGTGGCAGCTTGCATCTGGAAGAAATCCTGTTCCGTTCGGGATAGTAGGTGGCCGAGGCCAGGTGCCCGGCAGAGGGAGTTGGGCCCAAAGGATGGCCTGTTTCCAGGGTTAAGTAAAGTCAGCTGCCCAGGTACCTGATGTCAGTTTGTAGGAGGCCTTTGGCCCTCCAAGGGAAGCTAGTTATCCAGCTTGTGGCAGCTTGCATCTGGAAGAAATGCTGTTCCGTTCGGGATTGTAGGTGGCCGAGGCCTGGTGCCCGGCAGAGGGAGTTGGGCACAAAGGATGGCCTCTATCCACGGGTAAGTTAAGTCAGCTGCCCAGGTGCCTGATATCAGTTTGTAGGAGACCTTTGGCCCTCCAAGGGAAGCCAGGCTTCCTGTTTGAAGCAGCCTGCATCTTGAAGAAATCCTGTTCCGTTCGGGATTGTAGGTAGCCGAGGACGGGTGCCTGGCAGAGAGAGTTGGGCACAAAGGATAGCCTGTTTCCAGGGGTTGGTTAAGTCTCCTGCCCACGTGCCTGATGTCAGCATGTAAGAGGCCTTTGGCCCTCCATGAGAAGCCAGCCTTCCAGCTTGTGGCAGCTTGCATCTGGAAGAAATCCTGTTCCGTTCGGGATTGTAGGTCTCCTAGGCAGGGTTCCCGCCACACGGAGTTGGGCACAAAAGATCGCCTTTTTCCAGGGGTAAGTATAGTCAGCTGCCCACGTGCCTAATGTCAGTTTGTAGGAGGCCTTTGGCCCTACAAGGGAAGCCGGGCTTCCTGTTTGAAGCAGCTTGCATCTGGAAGAAATCCTGTTCCGTTCGGGATTGTAGGTGACTGAGGCCGCGTGCCTGGCCGAGGGAGTTGGGAACAAAGGATGGCCTGTTTCCAGGGGTTGGTTAAGTCTCCTGCCCACGTGCCTTATGTCAGTTTGTAGGAGGCTATTGGCCCTCCAAGGGAAGTCAGGCTTCCAACTTGAGGCAGCTTGCATCTGGAAGAAATCCTGTTCCGTTCGGGATTGTATGTGGCCGAGACCGGGTGCTCGGCAGAGGAAGTTGGGCAGAAATGATGGCCGGTTTCCAGATTAAAGCAAAGTCAGCTGCCCAGGTGCCTGATGTCAGTTTGTAAGAGGCCTTTGGCCCTCCAGGGGATTCCAGTCTTCCTGTTTGAAGCATCCTGCATCTGGAAGATATCCTGTTCCGTTCGGGATTGTAGGTGCTCGAGGCCGGGTGCCTGGTCGAGGGAGTTGGGCACAAAGGATGGCCTGTTTCCTGGGGTAAGTAAAGTCAGCTGCCCAGGTGCCTGATGTCAGTATGTAGGAGGCCTTTGGCCCTCCAAGGGAAACTAGTCTTCCAGCTTGTGGCAGCTTACATCTGGAAGAAATCCTGTTCCGTTCGGGATTGTAGGTGGCCGAGGCCGAATGGCCGGCAGAGGGAGTTGGGGACAAAGGATTGCTTGCTTCCAGGGGAAAGTAAAGTAACCTACCTAGGTGACTGATGTCAGTTTGGAGGAGGCCTTTGGCTCTCCAAGAGAAGCCAGCCTTCCAGCTTGTGGCAGCTTGCATCTGGAAGAAATCCTGTTCCGTTGGGGACTGTAGGTGGCCGAGGCCGGGTGCCCGGCAGAGGGAGTTGGGCCCAAAGGATGGCGTGTTTCCAGGGGTAAGTAAAGTCACCTGCCCAGATACCTGATGTCTGTTTGTAGGAGGCCTTTGGCCCTCCCCGGGAAGCCGGGCTACCAACATGTGGCAGCTTGCATCTGGAAGAAATCCTGTTCCGTTCCGAATTGTAGGTGGCCGAGGCCGTGTGCCCGGCAGAGGAAGTTGGGCAGAAATGTTGGCCTGATTCCAGATGAAAGCAAATTCAGCTGCCCAGGTGCCTGATGTCAGTTTGTAGGAGGCCTTTGGCCCTCCAGGGGATTCTAGTCTTCCTGTATGAAGCATCCTGCATCTGGAAGATATCCTGTTCCGTTCGGGATTGTAGGTGGCTGAGGCCGCGTGCCTGGCCGAGGGAGTTGGGAACAAAGGATGGCCTGTTTCCAAGGGTTGGTTAAGTCTTCTGCCCAAGTGCCTGATGTCAGTTTGGAGGAGGCCTTTGGCCCTCCAAGAGAAGCCAGGCTTCCAGCTTGTGGCAGCTTGCATTTGGAAGAAATCCTGTTCTGTTCGGGATTGTAGGTGGCCGATGCCGGGTGCCTGGCAGAGGGAGTTGGGCCCAAAGGATGGCGTGTTTCCAGGGGTAAGTAAAGTCAGCTGCCCAGGTACCTGATGTCAGTTTGTAGGAGGCCTTTGGCCCTCCAAGGGAAGCCGGGCTTCCAACATGTGGCAGCTTGCATCGCGAAGAAATCCTGTTCCGTTCGGGATTGTAGGTGGCCGAGGCCAGGTGCCTGGCCGAGGGATTTGGGCACAAAGGATGGCCTCTATCCACGAGTAAGTAAAGTCAGCTGCCCAGGTGCCTGATGTCAGTTTGTAAAAGGCCTTTGGTCCTCCAAGGGATGCCGGGCTTCCTGTTTGAAGCAGCCTGCATCTTGAAGAAATCCTGTTCCATTCGGGATTGTAGGTGGCCGAGGCCGGGTGCCTGGCAAAGGGAGTTGGGCACAAAGGATGGCCTGTTTCCAGGGGTTGGTTAAGTCTCCTGCCCACGTGCCTGATGTCAGTATGTTGGAGACCTTTGGCCCTCCAGGGGAAGCCAGCCTTCCAGCTTGTGGCAGCTTGCATCTGGAAGAAATCCTGTTCCGTTCGGGATTGTAGGTGTCCTAGGCAAGGTTCCCGCCACACAGAGTTGGGCACAAAAGATCGCCTTTTTCCAGGGGTAAGTAAAGTCAGCTGCCCAGGTGCCTGATGTCAGTATGTAGGAGGTCTCTGGCCCTCCAAGAGAAGCCAGGCTTCCTGCTTGTGGCAGCTTGCATCTGGAAGAAATCATGTTCCGTTCGGGATTGTAGGTGGCCGAGGCCGGGTGCCCGGCAGAGAGAGTTGGGCACAAAGGATGGCCTGTTTCCAGGGGTTGGTTAAGTCTCCTGCCCACGTGCCTTATGTGAGTTTGTAGGAGGCTATTGGCCCTCCAAGGGAAGCCAGGCTTCCAACTTGAGACAGCTTGCATCTGGAAGAAATCCTGTTCCGTTCGGGATTGTATGTGGCCGAGGCCGGGTGCCCGGCAGAGGAAGTTGGGCAGAAATGATGGCCTGTTTCCAGATGAAAGCAAAGTCAGCTGCCCAGGTACCTGATGTCAGTTTGTAGGAGGCCTTTGACCCTCCAGGGGATTCCAGTCTTCCTGTATGAAGCATCCTGCATCTGGAAGATATCCTGTTCCGTTCGGGTTTGTAGGTGGCCGAGGCCGGGTTCCTGTCAGAGGGAGTTGGGCCCAAAGGATGGCGTGTTTCCAGGGGTAAGTAAAGTCAGCTGCCCAGGTACTTGATGTCAGTTTGTAGGAGGCCTTTGGCCCTCCAAGGGAAGCCGGACTTCCAACATGTGGCAGCTTGCATCGCGAAGAAATCCTGTTCCGTTAGGGATTGTAGGTGGCCGAGGCCTTGTGCCCGGCAGAGGGGGTTAGGCACAAAGGATTGCTTGCTTCCAGGTGTAAGTAAAGTCAGCTGCCCAGGCGCCTGAAGTCAGTTTGTAGGAGGCCTTTGGCCGACCACTCGAAGCCAGGCTTCCAGATTGTGGCAGCTTGCATCTGTAAGATATCCTGTTCCGTTTGGGATTGTAGTTGGTGCGGCCGGGTGCCCGGCAGAGGGAGTTGGGCACCAAGGATGGCCTGTTTCCTGGGCTAAGTAAAGTCAGCTTCCCAGGTGCCTGATGTCAGTTTGTAGGAGGCCTTTGGCCCTCAACGGGAATGCAGCCTTCCAGCTTTTGGCAGCTTGCATCTGGAAGAAATCGTGTTCCTTTTAGGATTGTAGGTGGCCGAGGCTGGGTGCCTGGCAGAGGGATTTGGGCACAAAGGATTGCCTGCTTCCGAGGGTAAGTAAAGTAACCTACCTAGGTGACTGATGTCAGTTTGGAGGAGGCCTTTGGCCCTCCAAGGGAAGCCGGGCTTCCTGTTTGAAACAGGCTGCATCTGGAAGAAATCCTGTTCCTTTCGGGATTGTAGGTGGCTGAGGCCGCGTGCCTGGCCGAGGGAGTTGGGAACAAAGGATGGCCTGTTTCCAGGGGTTGGTTAAGTCTCCTGCCCAAGTGCCTGATGTCAGTTTGGAGGAGGCCTTTGGCCCTCCAAGAGAAGCCAGGCTTCCATCTTGTGGCAGCTTGCATCTGGAAGAAATCCTGTTCTGTTCGGGATTGTAGGTGGCCGATGCCGGGTGCCTGTCAGAGGGAGTTGGGCCCAAAGGATGGCGTGTTTCCAGGGGTAAGTAAAGTCAGCTACCCAGGTACTTGATGTCAGTTTGTAGAAGGCCTTTGGCCCTCCAAGGGAAGCCGGACTTCCAACATGTGGCAGCTTGCATCGCGAAGAAATCCTGTTCCGTTAGGGATTGTAGGTGGCCGAGGCCAGGTGCCCGGCAGAGGGTGTTGGGAACGAATGATGGCCTGCTTCCAGGGGTAAGTAAAGTCACCTACCCAGATACTTGATGTCAGTTTGTAGGAGGCATTTAAGCCTCCAAGGGAAGCCGGGCTTCCAACTTGTGGCAGCTTGCATCTGGAAGAAATCCTGTTCCGTTCAAGATTGTAGGTGGCCAAGTCCGGTGCCCGGCAGAGGGAGTTGGGCACAAAGGCTGGCCTGTTTCCAGGGGTAAGTAAAGTCACCTGCATAGGTGCGTGATGTCAGTTTGTAGGAGGCCTTTGGCCCTCCACAGGAAGCCAGGCTTCCAACTTGTGGCAGCTTGCATCTGGAAGAAATCCTGTTCCGTTCGGGATTGTAGGTGGTCGAATCCGGGTGCCCGGCAGAGGGTGTTGGGCACAAAGGATGGCCTGCTTCCAGGGGTAAGTAATATCATCTGCCTAGGTGTCTGATGTCAGTTTGTAGGAGGCCTTTGGCCCTCCAAGGGATGCCCGATTTCCAACTTGTGGCAGCTTGCATCTGGAAGAAATCCTGTTTTGTTCGGGATTGTACGTGGTTGAGGCCGGGTGCCCGGCAGAGTGAGTTGGGCACAAAGGATGGCCTGTTTCCAGGGGTAAGTAAAGTCAGCTGCCCAGGTGCCTGATGTCAGTTTGTAGGAGGCCTTTGGTCTTCCAAGAGGAGCCAGGCTTCCAGCTTGTGGCAGCTTGCATCTGGAAGAAATCCTGTTCCGTTCGGGATTGTAGGTGGCCAAGGCCGGGTGCCCGGCAGAGTGAGTTGGGCACAAAGGATGGCCTGTTTCCAGGGGTAAGTAAAGTCAGCTGCCCAGGTGCCTGATGTCAGTATGTAGGAGGGCTTTGGCCCTCCAAGGGAAGCCAGCCTTCCAGTTTATGGCAGCTTGCATCTGGAAGAAATCCTGTTCCGTTTGGGATTGTAGGTGGCCGAGGCCTTGTGCCCGGCAGAGGGGGTTAGGCACAAAGGATTGCTTGCTTCCAGGTGTAAGTAAAGTCACATGCCCAGGCGCCTAAAGTCAGTTTGTAGGAGGCCTTTGGCCGACCACTCGAAGCCAGGCTTCCAGATTGTGGCAGCTTGCATCTGTAAGATATCCTGTTCCGTTCGGGATTGTAGCTGGCTGCGACCGGGTGCCCGGCAGAGGGAGTTGGGCACCAAGGATGGCCTGTTTCCTGGGCTAAGTAAAGTCAGCTTCCCAGGTGCCTGATGTCAGTTTTTAGGAGGCCTTTGGCCCTCCACGGGAATGCAGCCTTCCAGCTTTTGGCAGCTTGCATCTGGAAGAAATCGTGTTCCTTTTAGGATTGTAGGTGGGCGAGGCTGGGTGCCTGGCAGAGGGATTTGGGCACAAAGGATTGCCTGCTTCCGAGGGTAAGTAAAGTAACCTACCTAGGTGACTGATGTCAGTTTGGAGGAGGCCTTTGGCCCTCCAAGGGAAGCCGGGCTTCCTGTTTGAAACAGGCTGCATCTGGAAGAAATCCTGTTCCGTTCGGGATTGTAGGTGGCTGAGGCCGCGTGCCTGGCCGAGGGAGTTGGGAACAAAGGATGGCCTGTTTCCAGGGGTAAGTAAAGTCACCTGCCTAGGTGCCTGATGTCAGTTTGTAGGAGGCCTTTGGCCCTCCACAGGAAGCCAGGCTTCCAACTTGTGGCAGCTTGCATCTGGAAGAAATCCTGTTCCGTTCGGGATTGTAGGTGGTCGAGTCCGGGTGCCCGGCAGAGGGTGTTGGGCACAAAGGATGGCCTGCTTCCAGGGGTAAGTAATATGATCTGCCCAGGTATCTGATGTCAGTTTGTAGGAGGCCTTTGGCCCTCCAAGGGAAGCCAGCCTTCCAGTTTGAGGCAGCTTGCATCTGGGAGAAATCCTGTTCCGTTCGGGATTATAGGTGGCCGAGGCTAGGTGCCAGGCACACGGAGTTGGGCACAACGGATGGCCTGTTTCCAGGGGTAAGTAAAGTCAGCTGCCCAGGTGCCTGATGTCAGTTTGTAGGAGGCCTTTGGCCCTCCAAGGGAACCCAGACTTCCAATTTGTGGCAGCTTGCATCTGGAAGAAATCCTGCTCCGTTCGGGATTTTAGGTGGCCGAGGCCGTATGCCTGGCTGAGGGAGTTGGGCACAAAGGATGGCCTGTTTCCAGGGGTAAGTAAAGTCAGATGCCCAGGTGCCTGATGTCAGTTTGTAGGAGGCCTTTGGCCCTCCAAGGGAAGCCAGCCTTCCAGTTTGAGGCAGCTTGCATCTGGGAGAAATCCTGTTCCGTTCGGGATTATAGGTGGCCGAGGCTAGGTGCCAGGCACACGGAGTTGGGCACAACGGATGGCCTGTTTCCAGGGGTAAGTAAAGTCAGCTGCCCAGGTGCCTGATGTCAGTTTGTAGGAGGCCTTTGGCCCTCCAAGAGAACCCAGACTTCCAATTTGTGGCAGCTTGCATCTGGAAGAAATCCTGCTCCGTTCGGGATTGTAGGTGGCCGAGGCCGTATGCCTGGCTGAGGGAGTTGGGCACAAAGGATGGCCTGTTTCCAGGGGTAAGTAAAGTCAGATGCTCAGGTGCCTGATGTCAGTTTGTAGGAGGCCTTTAGTCCTCCAAGAGAAGCCAGGCTTTCAGCTTGTGGCAGCTGGCGTCTGGAAGCAATGCTGTTCAGTTCCGGATTGTAGGTGTACTAGGCCGGTCGCCTGCCACACCGAGCTGGGCACAAAAGGTTGGCCTTTTTCCATAGGTAAGCAAAGACTGCAGCCTAGGTGCCTGATGTCAGTTTGTAGGAGGCCTTTCGCCCTCCAAGAGAAGACTGGCTTCCAGCTTTAGGCAGCTTGCATTTGGAAGGAATCCTTTTCCGTTCAGGATTGTAGGTGGCCGCGGCCAGGTGCTAAGAACACGGAGTTGGGCACAAAGGATGGCCTGATTCCAGGGGTAAGTAAAGTCGCCTCCCCAGGTGCCTGATGTCAGTTTGTAGGCGACCTTTGGCCCTCCAAGGGAAGCCAGGCATCCAGTTTGTGGCAGCTTGCATCTGGAAGAAATCCTGTTTCGCTCGGGATTGTAGGTGGCCGTGACCAGGTGCCCGCCACACGGAGTTGGGCTCAAATTATGGCGTGTTTCATGGGGCAAGTAAAGTCGGCTGCCCAGGTGCCTGATGTCAGTTTGTAGGAGGCCTTTGGCCCTCCAAGGGAAGCCAGCTTTCCAGTTTGTGCCAGCTTGCATCTGGAAGAAATCCTGTTCCGCTCAGGGATTGTAGGTGGCCGAGACCTGGTGCCCGGCACACGGAATTCCCGTCAACGATGGCCTGTTTTCAGGCGTAAGTAAAGTCAGCTGCCCAGGTGCCTGATGTCAGTTTTTAGGAAGCCTTTCGCCCTCCAAGGGAAGCCGGTCTTCCAGCATGTGGCAGCTTGCATCTGGAAGAAATCCTTTTACGTTCGGGATTGTATGTGGCCGAGGCCGGGTGCCTGGCAGAGGGAGTTGAGCACAAAGGATGGCCTGTTTCCAGGGGTAAGTAAAGTCATCTGCCCAGGTGCCTGATGTCAGTTTGTAGGAGGCATTTGGCCCTCCAAGGGATGCCAGGCTTCCAGCTCGTGGCAGCTTACATCTGGAAGAAATCCTGCTCCGATCGGAATTGTAGGTGGCCGTGGCCTGGTGCCCGACACACGGAGTTAGGCACAAAGGATGGCTTGTTTACGAGGGTAAGTAAAGTCAGCTGCCCAGGGTGCCTGATGTCAGTTTGTAGGAGGCCTTTGGCCCTCCATGGGAAGCCAGGCTTCCAGCTTGTGGCAGCATGAATCTGGAAGAAATCCTGTTCCGTTCGGGATTGTAGGTGGCCGAGGTCTGGTGCCCGCCAGACGGAGTGACGCACAAAGGATTGCTTGCTTCCTGGGTAAAGTAATGTCAGCTGCCTAGGTGCCTGATGTCAGTTTGTAGGGAGGCCTTTGGCCGTCCAAGGGAAGCCAGGCTTCCTGCTTGCGGCAGTCTTCATCTGGAAGAAATCCTGTCCGTTCGGGATTTTGGGGGGCCGAGGCCTGGTGCCCGGCAGAGGGAGTTGGGCACAAAGGATGGCCGTTATCCTGGTGTAAGTAAAGTCAGCTGCCCAGGTGCCTGATGTCAGTTTGTAGGAGGCTATTGGCCCTCCAAGAGAAGCAAGCCTTCCAGTTTGTGGCAGCTTGCATCTGGAAGAAATCCTGTTTCGTTCTGTATTGCAGGTGGCCGAGGTCAGGTGCCTGGCAGAGGGAGTTGGGCACAAAGGATGGCCTGTTTCCAGGGGTAAGTAAAGTCAGCTGCCCAGGTGCTTGATGTCAGTTTCTAGGAAGCCTTTGGCCCTCCATGGGAAGCCAGGCTTCCAGCTGGTGGCAGCTTGCATCTGGAAGAAATCCTGTTCCGTTCGGCATTGTAGGTGGCCGAGGCCAGGTGCCCGGCAGAGGGAGTTGGGCACAAAGGATGGCCTGTTTCTAGGGGTAAGTAAAGTCAGACGCCCAGGTGCCTGATGTCAGTTTGTAGGAGGCTTTTGGCCTCCAAGGGAAACTAGTCTTCTAGTTTGTGGCAGCTTGCATCTGGAAGAAATCCTGTTCCATTCGGGAATTATTGGTGGCCGAGGCCAGGTGCCCGGCAGAGGGAGTTGGGCACAAATGATGGCCTGTTTCCAGGGGTAAGTAAAGTCAGCTGCCCAGGTGCTTGATGTCAGTTTTTAGGACGCCTTTGGCCCTCCATTGGAAGCCAGGCTTCCCGCTTGTGGCAGCTTGCATCTGGAAGAAATCCTGTTCCGTTTGGGATTGTCGGTGGCAGAGGCCAGGGTGCCCCGGCAGAGGGAGTTGGGCACAAAGGATGGCCTGTTTCCAGGGGTAAGTAAAGTCAGCTGCCCCAGGTGCCTGATGTCAGTTTGTAGGAGGCGTTTGGCCCTTCAAGGGAAACTAGTCTTCCCGTTTGTGGCAGCTTGCATCTGGAAGAAATCCTGTTCCGTTTGGGATTGTAGGTGGCCGAGGCCTGGTGCCAGGCTGAAGGAGTTAGGCACAAATGGGGGCCTGTTTCCAAGGGTAAGTAAAGTCAGCTGCCCAGGTGCCTGATGTCAGTTTGTAGGAGGCCTTTGGCCCTCCAAGGGAAGCCAGGCTTCCTGCTTGTGGCAGCTTGCATCTGGAAGAAATCCTGTTCCGTTCGGGATTGTAGGTGGCCGGAGCCGGGTGCCCTGCTGAAGGAGTTGGGAACAAAGGATGGCTTCTTTCCAGGGGTAAGTAAAGTCAGCTGCCCAGGTTCCTGATGTCTGTTAGTAGGAGACCTTTTGGCCCTCCAAGGGAAGCCGGGCATCCAACTTGTGGCAGCTTGCATCTGGAAGAAATCCTGTTCCGTTCGGGATTGTAGATGTCGGGGCCGTGTGCCCGCCACACAAAGTTGGTCTCAAAGGAGGGCTTCTTTCCAGAGGTAAGTAAAGTCAGCTGCCCAGGTGCCTGATGTCAGTTTGTAAGAGGCCTTTATCTCTCGGCGGAAAGCCGGGCTTCCTTTTTGTGGCAGCTTGCATCTGGAAGAAATCTTGTTTTGTTCGGGATTGTAGGTGGCCGAGGCCGAATGCCTGGCGGAGTGAGTTGGGCAGAAAGGATGGCCTGTTTCCAGGGGTAAGTAAAGTCAGCAGCCCAGGTGCCTGATGTCAGTTTGTAGGAGGCCTTTGGCCCTCCATGGGATGCAGGGCTTCCAACTTGTGGAAGCGTGCATCTGGAAGAAATCCTGTTCCGTTCGGGATTGTAGGTGTCCTAGCCTGGGTTCCCGCCACACGGAGTTGGACACAAAGATGGCCTTTTCCCAGGAGTAAGTAAAGTCAGCTGCCCAGGTGCCTGACGTCAGTTTGTAGGAGGCCTTTAAGCCTCCAAGGGAAGCCAGCCTTCCAGCATTTGGCAGCTTGCATCTGGAAGAAATCCTGTTCAGTTCGGGATTGTAGGTGGCCGAGGCCGGGTGCCCGGCAGAGGGAGCTGGGCACAGAGGATGGCCTGTTTCCTGGGGAAGTAAAGTCAGCTGCCCAGGTGCCTGATGTCAGTTTGTATGAGGCCTTTCTCCCTCCAAGGGAAGCCAGGCTTCCAGCTTGTGGCAGCTTGCATCTGGAAGAAATCCTGTTCCGTTTGGGATTGTAGGTGGCCGAAGCCTGGTGCCCGGCAGAGGGAGTTGGGCACAAAGGATGGCCTGTTTCCAGGGGTAAGTAAAGTCAGACGCCCAGGTGCCTGATGTCAGTTTGTAGGAGGCCTTTGGCCCTTCCAGGGAAACTAGTCTTCTAGTTTGTGGCAGCTTGCATCTGGAAGAAATCCTGTTCCATTCTGGATTGTAGGTGGCCCGAGGCCAGGTGCCCGACAGAGGGAGTTGGGCACAAATGATGACCAGGTCCCAGGGGTAAGTAAAGTCAGCTGCCCAGGTGCTTGATGTCAGTTTCTAGGAAGCCTTTGGCCCTCCATGGGAAGCCAGGCTTCCAGCTGGTGGCAGCTTGCATCTGGAAGAAATCCTGTTCCGTTCGGGATTGTAGGTGGCCGAGGCCAGGTGCCCGGCAGAGGGAGTTGGGCACAAAGGATGGCCTGTTTCTAGGGGTAAGTAAAGTCAGACGCCCAGGTGCCTGATGTCAGTTTGTAGGAGGCTTTTGGCCCTCCAAGGGAAACTAGTCTTCTAGTTTGTGGCAGCTTGCATCTGGAAGAAATCCTGTTCCATTCGGGATTATTGGTGGCCGAGGCCAGGTGCCCGGCAGAGGGAGTTGGGCACAAATGATGGCCTGTTTCCAGGGGTAAGGAAAGTCAGCTGCCCAGGTGCTTGATGTCAGTTTTTAGGACGCCTTTGGCCCTCCATGGGAAGCCAGGCTTCCCGCTTGTGGCAGCTTGCATCTGGAAGAAATCCTGTTCCGTTCAGGATTGTAGGTGGCCGAGGCAGGTGCCCGGCAGAGGGAGTTGGGCACAAATGATGGCCTGTTTCCAGGGGTAAGAAAAGTCAGCTGCCCAGGTGCCTGATGTCAGTTTGTAGGAGGCCTTTGGCCCTCCAAGGGAAGCAAGTCTTCCAGTTTGTGGCAGCTTGCATCTGGAAGAAATCCTGTTCCGTTCGGGATTGTAGGTGGCCAAGGCCAGGTGCCCGTCAGAGGGAGTTGGGCACAAAGGATGGCCTGTTTCCAGGGGTAAGTAAAGTCAGCTGCCCAGGTGCCTGATGTCAGTTTGTAGGAGGCCTTTGGCCCTCCAAGGGAAACTAGTCTTCCAGTTTGTGGCAGCTTGCATCTGGAAGAAATCCTGTTCCGTTTGGGATTGTAGGTGGCCGAGGCCAGGTGCACGGCAAAGGGAGTTGGGCACAAAGGATGGCCTGTTTCCAGGGGTAAGTAAAGTCAGCTGCCCAGGTGCCTGATGTCAGTTTGTAGGAGGCCTTTGGCCCTCCATGGGAAGCCAGGCTTCCAGCTTGTGGCAGCTTGCATCTGGAAGAAATCCTGTTCCGTTCGGGATTGTAGGTGTCCTAGCCTGGGTTCCCGCCACACGGAGTTTGACACAAAGATGGCCTTTCCCAGGAGTAAGTAAAGTCAGCTGCCCAGGTGCCTGACGTCAGTTTGTAGGAGGCCTTTAAGCCTCCAAGGGAAGCCAGCCTTCCAGCATTTGGCAGCTTGCATCTGGAAGAAATCCTGTTCAGTTCGGGATTGTAGGTGGCCGAGGCCGGGTGCCCGGCAGAGGGAGCTGGGCACAGAGGATGGCCTGTTTCCTGGGGAAGTAAAGTCAGCTGCCCAGGTGCCTGATGTCAGTTTGTATGAGGCCTTTCTCCCTCCAAGGGAAGCCAGGCTTCCAACTTGTGGCAGCTTGCATCTGGAAGAAATCCTGTTCCATTTGGGATTGTAGGTGGCCGAGGCCGGGTGCCCGGCAGAGGGAGTTGGGCACAAATGATGACCTGGTTCCAGGGGTAAATAAAGTCAGTTGCCCAGGTGCCTGTTGTCAGTTTTAATGAGGCCTTTGGCCCTCCAAGGTAACTCAGCCAACCAGGTTGTGGCAGCTTGCATCTGGAAGAAATCCTGTTCCGTTCGGGATTGTAGATGTCGGGGCCGTGTGCCCGCCACACAAAGTTGGTCTCAAAGAAGAGCTTCTTTACAGGGGTAAGTAAATTCAGGTGCCCAGGTGCCTGATGTCAGTTTGTAGGAGGCCTTTGGCGCTCTACGCGTAAACAGGCTTCAGAATTGTGGCTGCTTGCATCTGGAAGAAATCCTGTTCCGTTCAGGAATGTAGGTGGCCGAGCCTGGGTGCCCGGCAGAGGGAGTTGGGCACAAAGGATTACCTGTTTCCAGAGGTAAGTAAAGGCTGCTGCCCAGGTGCCTGATGTCAGTTTGTAGGAGGCCTTTGGCCCTCCAAGAGCAGCCAGGCTTCTAGCTTGTGTCAGCTTGCATCTTGAAGAAATCCTGTTCCGTTTGGCATCGTATGTGACCGAGGCCTGGTGCCCGCGTGAGGGAGTTCGGCACAAAGGATTACCTGTTTCCAGAGGTAAGTAAAGGCTGCTGCCCAGGTGCCTGATGTCAGTTTGTAGGAGGCCTTTGGCCCTCCATGGGATGCCGGGCTTCCAACTTGTGGAAGCGTGCATCTGGAAGAAATCCTGTTCCGTTCGGGATTGTAGGTGTCCTAGCCTGGGTTCCCGCCACACGGAGTTGGACACAAAGATGGCCTTTTCCCAGGAGTAAGTAAAGTCAGCTGCCCAGGTGCCTGATGTCAGTTTGTAGGAGGCCTTTGGCCCTCCAAGGGAAGCCAGGCTTCCAGCTTGTGGCAGCTTGCATCTGGAAGAAATCCTGTTCCGTTTGGGATTGTAGGTGGCCGAAGCCTGGTGCCTGGCAGAGGGAGTTGGGCACAAAGGATGGCCTGTTTCTAGGGGTAAGTAAAGTCAGACGCCCAGGTGCCTGATGTCAGTTTGTAGGAGGCCTTTGGCCCTCCAAGGGAAACTAGTCTTCTAGTTTGTGGCAGCTTGCATCTGGAAGAAATCCTGTTCCATTCTGGAGTGTAGGTGGCCGAGGCCAGGTGCCCGGCAGAGGGAGTTGGGCACAAATGATGACCTGGTTCCAGGGGTAAGTAAAGTCAGCTGCCCACGTGCTTGATGTCAGTTTCTAGGAGGCCTTTGGCCCTCCATGGGAAGCCAGGCTTCCAGCTTGTGGCAGCTTGCATCTGGAAGAAATCCTGTTCCGTTCGGGATTGTAGGTGGCCGAGGCCAGGTGCCCGGCCGAGCGAGTTGGGCACAAAGGATGGCCTGTTTCCAGGAGTAAGAAAAGTCAGCTGCCCAGGTGCCTGATGTCAGTTTGTAGGAGGCCTTTGGCCCTCCAAGGGAAGCAAGTCTTCCAGTTTGTGGTAGCTTGCATCTGGAAGAAATCTATTTTTGTTCGGGATTGTAGGTGGCCGAGGCCGAATGCCTGGCGGAGTGAGTTTGGCAGAAAGGATGGCCTGTTTCCAGGGGTAAGTAAAGTCACCTACCCAGGTGCCTGATGTCAGTTTGTAGAAGGCCGCTGGCCCTCCAAGAGAAGCCAGGCTTCCAGCTTGTGGCAGCTTGCATCTGGAAGAAATCCTGTTCCGTTCAGGATTGTATGTGGTCGAGGCCGGGTGCCCGGCAGCGGGAGTTGGGCACAACGGATGGCCTGTGTTCAGGGGTAAGTAAAGTCATCTGCCCAGGTGCCTGATGTCAGTTGGTCGGAGGCTATTGGCCCTCCAAGGGAAGCGACACTTCCAGCTTGTGGCAGCTTGCATCTGGAAGAAATCCTGTTCCGTTCGGGATTGTAGGTGGCCGAGGCCAGGTGCCCGGTAGATGGAGTTGGGCACATATGATGGCCTGTTTCCAGGGGTAAGTAAAGTCAGCTGCCCAGGTGCCTGATGTCAGTTTGTATGAGGCCTTTCTCCCTTTAAGGGAAGCCAGGGTTCCAACTTGTGGCAGCTTGCATCTGGAAGAAATCCTGTTCCATTTGGGATTGTAGGTGGCTGAGGCCGGGTGCCCGGCAGAGGGAGATGGGCACAAAGCATTGCCTGCTTCCAAGGGTAAGTAAAGTCAGCTGCCCAGGTGCCTGATGTCAGTTTGTATGAGGCCTTTCTCCCTCCAAGGGAAGCCAGGGTTCCAACTTGTGGCAGCTTGCATCTGGAAGAAATCCTGTTCCATTTGGGATTGTAGGTGGCCGAGGCCGGGTGCCCGGCAGAGGGTGTGGGGCACAAATGATGGCCTGCTTCCTGGGGTAAGTAAAGTCACCTAGACAGATACATGATGTCAGTTTTTGGGAGGCGTTTGGCCCTCCACGGGAAGCCAGGCTTCCAACTTGTGGCAGCTTGCATCTTCGAGAAATCCTGTTCCGTTCGGGATTGTAGATGTCGGGGCCGTGAGCCCGCCACACAAAGCTGGTCTCAAAGAAGAGCTTCTTTACAGGGGTAAGTAAAGTCAGCTGCCCAGGTGCCTGATGTCAGTTTGTAGGAGGCCTTTGGCGCTCTACGCGAAAACAGGCTTCAGAATTGTGGCTGCTTGCATCTGGAAGAAATCCTGTTCCGTTCAGGAATGTAGGTGGCCGAGCCTGGGTGCCCGGCAGAGGGAGTTGGGCACAAAGGATTACCTGTTTCCAGAGGTAAGTAAAGGCTGCTGCCCAGGTGCCTGAGGTCAGTTTGTAGGAGGCCTTTGGCCCTCCAAGAGCAGCCAGGCTTCTAGCTTGTGGCAGCTTGCATCTTGAAGAAATCCTGTTCCGTTTGGCATCGTAGGTGACCGAGGCCTGGCGCCCGGCTGAGGGAGTTGGGCACAAATGAGGGCCTGTTTCCAGGGGTAAGTAAAGTCAGCTGCCCAGGTGCCTGATGTCAGTTTGTAGCAGGCCTTTGCCCCTCCGAGTGATGCTAGTCTTCCTGATCAAAGCAGCTTGCATCTGGAAAAAATCCTGTTCCGTTCAAGATTGTAGGTTCCCGAAGCCGGGTGCCCGGCAGAGGGAGTTGGGAACAAAGGATGGCCTGTTTCCAGTAGCAAGTAAAGTCAGCTGCCCAGGTGCCTGATGTCAGTTTGTAGGAGGCCTTTGTCCCTCCAAGGGAAACCAGGCTTCCAGTTTTTGGCAGCTTCCATCTGGAAGAAATCCTGTTCCGTTCGGGATTGTAGGTGGCCGAGGCCGGGTGCCTGGCCTCGGGAGTTGGGCACAAAGGATGGTTTGTTTCCAGGGACTAGTTAAGTCTCCTGTCCACGGGCCTGACGTCAATTTTTAGGAGTTCTTTGGCACTCCAAGGGAAGCCAGGCTTCCAGCTTGTGGCAGCTTGCATCAGGAAGAATTCCTGCTCCGTTCGGGATTGTAGGTGGCCGTGGCCGGGTGCCCGGAAGAAGGAGTTGGGCACAAAGGATGGTCTGTTTCCAGGGGTAAGTAAAATCAGCTAACCAGGTGCCTGATGTCAGTTTGTAGGAGGCCTTTGTCCCTCTAAGGAAAGCCAGGCCTCCTTCTTGTGACAGCTTGCATCTGGAAGAAATCCTGTTCCGTTCGGGATTGTAGGTGGCCGAGGCCTGGTGCCCAGCTGAGGGGGTTACGCACAAAGGATTGCTTGCTTCCAGGGGTAAGTAAAGTAACCTACCCTGGTGCCTGATGTCAGTTTGTAGGAGGCCTTTGGCCCTCCACGGGAAGCCAGGCTTCCAGCTTGTGGCAGCTTGCATCTGGAAGAAATCCTGTTCCGTTCGGGATTGTAGGTGGCCGAGGCCAGGTGCCTGGCAGAGGGAGTTTGGAACAAAGGATTGCCTGCTTCCAGGGGTAAGTAAAGTCACCTAGCTAGATACCTGATGTCAGTTTGTTGGAGGCCTTTGGCCCTCCAAGGGAAGCCAGGCTTCCAACATGTGGCAGCTTGCATCTGGAAGAAATCCTGATCCGTTCTGGATTGTAGGTGGGCGAGGCCGGTTTTCCGGCAGAGGGAGTTGGGCACAAATGATGGCCTGTTTCCAGGGGTAAGTAAAGTCAGCTGCCCACGTGCCTGATGTCAGTTTGTAAAAGGCCTTTGGCCCTCCAAGGGAAGCCAGGCTTCCAACTTGTGGCAGCTTGCATCTGGAAGAAATCCTGTTCTCTTCGGGATTGTAGGTGGCCGAGGCCGGGTGCCCGGCAGAGGGTGTTGGGCACAATAAAGGCCTGCTTCCAGGGGTAAGTAAATTCACCTGCCCAGATACCTGAGGTCAGTTTGTAGGAGGCCTTTAAGCCTCCAAGAGAAGCTGGGCTTCCAACTTGTGGCAGCTTGCATCTGGAAGAATCCTGTTCCGTTCTGGATTGTAGGTGGCCGAGGCCGGGTGCCCGGCAGAGGGAGTTGGGCACAAAGGATGGCCTGTTTCCAGGGGTTAGTTAAGTCAGCTGCCCAGGTGCCTGATGTCAGTTTGTAGGAGGCCTTTGGCCCTCCAAGAGAAGCCAGCCTTCCAGCTTGTGGCAGCTTGCATCTGAAAGAAATCCTGTTCCGTTCGGGATTGTAGGTGGCCGAGGCCGGGTGTCCGGCAGATGGTGTTGGGCAAAAAGGATGGCCTGCTTGCAGGGGTAAGTAAAGTCACCAAGCCAGATACCTGATGTCAGTTTGTCGGAGGCTTTTGGCCCTCCATGGGATGCCGGGCATCCAACTTGTGGCAGCGTGCATCTGGAAGAAATACTGTTCCGTTCGGGATTGTAGATTTTCTAGCCTGGGTTCCCGCCACACGGAGTTGGGCACAAAGGATGGCCTTTTCCAAGGGGTAAGTAAAGTCAGCTGCCCAGGTGCCTAATGTCAGTTTGTAGGAGGCCTTTGGCCCTCCAAGGGAAGCCAGGCTTCCAGCTTGTGGCAGCTTGCATCTGGAACAAATCTTGTTTTGTTCGGGATTGTAGGTGGCCGAGGACGGGTGCCCGGCAGAGGGAGTTGGGCACAAAGGATGGCCTGTTTCCAGGGGTAAATAAAGTCAGTTGCCCAGGTGCCTGTTGTCAGTTTTAATGAGGCCTTTGGCCCTCCAAGGTAACTCAGCCAACCAGGTTGTGGCAGCTTGCATCTGGAAGAAATCCTGTTCCGTTCAGGATTGTAGGTGGCCGAGGCCTGGTGCCTGGCCGAGGGAGTTGGGAACAAAGTATGGCCTGCTTCGAAGGGTAAGTAAAGTCAGCTGCCCAGGTGCCTGATGTCAGTTTGTGGGAGACCTTTGGCTCTCCAAGGGAATCCAGTCTTCCTGTTTAAAGCAGTCTGCATCTGGAAGAAATCCTGTTCCGTTCGGGATTGTAGGTGGCCGAGGCCTGGTGCCCGGCCGAGGTGGTTACGCACAAAGGATTGCTTGCTTCCAGGGGAAAGTAAAGTAACCTGCCCAGGTGCCTGATGTCAGTTTGTAGGAGGCCTTTGGCCCTCCAAGGGAAGCCAGCCTTCCAGCTTGGGGCAGCTTGCATCTGGAAGAAATCCTGTTCTGTTCGGGATTGTAGGTGGCCGAGGCCGGGTGCCCGGCAGAGGGAGTTGGGCAAAAAGTATTGCTTGCTTCCTGGGGAAAGTTAAGTCAGCTGCCCAGGTGCCTGATGTCACTTTGAACTAGGCCTTTGGCCCTCCACGGACGCCAGGCTTTGAGCTTGTGGCAGCCTGCATCTGGAAGAAATCCTATTCCGTTCGGGATTGTAGGTGGCCGAGGCCGGGTGCCCGGCAGAGGGAGTTGGGCACAAATGATGGCCTGCTTCCAGGGGAAAGTAAAGTTACCTACCCAGGTACCTGATGTCAGTTTGTAGGAGGCCTTTAAGCCTCCAAGGGAAGCCGGGCTTCCAACTTGTGGCAGCTTGCATCTGGAAGAAATCCTTTTCTGTTCAAGATTGTAGGTGGCCAAGGCCGGGTACCCGGCAGAGTGTGATGGGCACAAAGGATGACCTGATTCCAGGGGTAAGTAAAGTCACCTAGGCAGATACCTGATGTCAGTTTGTAGGAGGCTTCTGGCCCTCCAAGAGAAGCCAGGCTTCCAGCTTGTGGCAGCTTGCATCTGGAAGAAATCCTGTTCCCTTCGGGATTGTAGGTGTCCTAGGCTGTTCTCCCGCCACACGGAGTTGGGCACAAAGGATGGCCTTTTTCCATGGGTAAGTAAAGTCAGCTGCCCAGGTGACTGATGTCAGTTTGTAGGAGGCCTTTGGCGCTCCACGGGAATCCGGGATTCCAGCTTGTGGCAGCTTGCATCTGGAAGAAATCCTTTTCTGTTCAAGATAGTAGGTGGCCGAGGCCGAGTACCAGGCAGAGTGTGATGGGCACAAAGGATGCCCTGATTCCTGGGGTAAGTAAAGTCACCTACCCAGATACCTGATGTCAGTTTGTAGGAGGCCTCTGGCCCTTCAAGAGAAGCCAGGCTTCCAGCTTGTGGCAGCTTGCATCTGGAAGAAATCCTGTTCCGTTCGGGATTGTAGGTGTCCTAGGCTGGGTTCCCGCCACACGGAGTTGGGCACAAAGGATGGCCTTTTTCCATGGGTAAGTAAAGTCAGCTGCCCAGGTGACTGATGTCAGTTTGTAGGAGGCTTTTGGCGCTCCACGGGAATCCGGCCTTCCAGCTTGTGGCAGCTTGCATCTGGAAGAAATCCTGTTCCGTTCGGGATTGTAGGTGGCCGAGGCCGGGTGCCCGGCAGAGGGAGTTGGGCACAAAGTATTGCTTGCTTCCAGGGGAAAGTTAAGTCAGCTGCCCAGGTGCCTGATGTCACTTTGAACTAGGCCTTTGGCCCTCCACGGAGGCCAGGCTTTGAGCTTGTGGCAGCCTGCATCTGGAAGAAATCCTATTCCGTTCGGGATTGTAGGTGGTCGAGGCCGGGTGCCCGGCAGAGGGAGTTGGGCACAAATGATGGCCTGCTTCCAGGGGAAAGTAAAGTTACCTACCCAGATACCTGATGTCAGTTTGTAGGAGGCCTTTAATCATCCAAGGGAAGCTGGCTTCCAACTTGCGGCAGCTTGCATCTGGAAGAAACCCTGTTCCGTTCAAGATTGTCGGTGGCCGAGTCCGGGTGCCCCGCAGAGGGTGATAGGCACAAAGGATGGCCTGCTTCCAGGGGTAAGTAAAGTCACCAAGCCAGATACCTGATGTCAGTTTGTAGGAGGCCTTTGGCCCTCCAAGAGAAGCCAGGCTTCCAGCTTGTGGCAGTTTGCATCTGGAAGAAATCCTGTTCCGTTCGGGATTGTAGGTGGCTGAGGCCGGGTGCCTGGCCGAGGGAGTTGGGCACAAAGGATGGCTTGTTTCCAGGGGTTGGTTAAGTCTGCTGTCCACGTGCCTGATGTCAGTTCGTAGGAGGCCTTTGGCCCTCCAAGGGAATGCAGCCTTCCAGCATGTGGCAGCTTGCATCTGGAAGAAATCCTGTTCCGTTCGGGATTGTAGATGGCCGAGGCCGGGTGCTAGGAAGAGGGAGTTGTGCAATAAGGATGGCCTGCTTCCTGGGGTGCGTAAAGTCAGCTGCCCAGGTGACTGATGTCAGTTTGTAGGAGGCCTTTGGCGCTCCACGGGAATCCGGACTTCCAGCTTGTGGCAGCTTGCATCTGGAAGAAATCCTGTTCTGTTCAAGATTGTAGGTGGCCAAGGCCGGGTACCCGGCAGAGTGTGATGGGCACAAAGATGACCTGATTCCAGGGGTAAGTAAAGTCACCTAGCCAGATACCTGATGTCAGTTTGTAGGAGGCCTCTGGCCCTCCAAGAGAAGCCAGGCTTCCAGCTTGTGGCAGCTTGCATCTGGAAGAAATCCTGTTCCCTTCGGGATTGTAGGTGTCCTAGGCTGGTCTCCCGCCACACGGAGTTGGGCACAAAGGATGGCCTGTTTCCAGGGGTAAATAAAGTCAGTTGCCCAGGTGCCTGTTGTCAGTTTTAATGAGGCCTTTGGCCCTCCAAGGTAACTCAGCCAACCAGGTTGTGGCAGCTTGCATCTGGAAGAAATCCTGTTCCGTTCAGGATTGTAGGTGGCCGAGGCCTGGTGCCTGGCCGAGGGAGTTGGGAACAAAGTATGGCCTGCTTCGAAGGGTAAGTAAAGTCAGCTGCCCAGGTGCCTGATGTCAGTTTGTGGGAGACCTTTGGCTCTCCAAGGGAATCCAGTCTTCCTGTTTAAAGCAGTCTGCATCTGGAAGAAATCCTGTTCCGTTCGGGATTGTAGGTGGCCGAGGCCTGGTGCCCGGCCGAGGTGGTTACGCACAAAGGATTGCTTGCTTCCAGGGGAAAGTAAAGTAACCTGCCCAGGTGCCTGATGTCAGTTTGTAGGAGGCCTTTGGCCCTCCAAGGGAAGCCAGCCTTCCAGCTTGGGGCAGCTTGCATCTGGAAGAAATCCTGTTCTGTTCGGGATTGTAGGTGGCCGAGGCCGGGTGCCCGGCAGAGGGAGTTGGGCAAAAAGTATTGCTTGCTTCCTGGGGAAAGTTAAGTCAGCTGCCCAGGTGCCTGATGTCACTTTGAACTAGGCCTTTGGCCCTCCACGGACGCCAGGCTTTGAGCTTGTGGCAGCCTGCATCTGGAAGAAATCCTATTCCGTTCGGGATTGTAGGTGGCCGAGGCCGGGTGCCCGGCAGAGGGAGTTGGGCACAAATGATGGCCTGCTTCCAGGGGAAAGTAAAGTTACCTACCCAGGTACCTGATGTCAGTTTGTAGGAGGCCTTTAAGCCTCCAAGGGAAGCCGGGCTTCCAACTTGTGGCAGCTTGCATCTGGAAGAAATCCTTTTCTGTTCAAGATTGTAGGTGGCCAAGGCCGGGTACCCGGCAGAGTGTGATGGGCACAAAGGATGACCTGATTCCAGGGGTAAGTAAAGTCACCTAGGCAGATACCTGATGTCAGTTTGTAGGAGGCTTCTGGCCCTCCAAGAGAAGCCAGGCTTCCAGCTTGTGGCAGCTTGCATCTGGAAGAAATCCTGTTCCCTTCGGGATTGTAGGTGTCCTAGGCTGTTCTCCCGCCACACGGAGTTGGGCACAAAGGATGGCCTTTTTCCATGGGTAAGTAAAGTCAGCTGCCCAGGTGACTGATGTCAGTTTGTAGGAGGCCTTTGGCGCTCCACGGGAATCCGGGATTCCAGCTTGTGGCAGCTTGCATCTGGAAGAAATCCTTTTCTGTTCAAGATAGTAGGTGGCCGAGGCCGAGTACCAGGCAGAGTGTGATGGGCACAAAGGATGCCCTGATTCCTGGGGTAAGTAAAGTCACCTACCCAGATACCTGATGTCAGTTTGTAGGAGGCCTCTGGCCCTTCAAGAGAAGCCAGGCTTCCAGCTTGTGGCAGCTTGCATCTGGAAGAAATCCTGTTCCGTTCGGGATTGTAGGTGTCCTAGGCTGGGTTCCCGCCACACGGAGTTGGGCACAAAGGATGGCCTTTTTCCATGGGTAAGTAAAGTCAGCTGCCCAGGTGACTGATGTCAGTTTGTAGGAGGCTTTTGGCGCTCCACGGGAATCCGGCCTTCCAGCTTGTGGCAGCTTGCATCTGGAAGAAATCCTGTTCCGTTCGGGATTGTAGGTGGCCGAGGCCGGGTGCCCGGCAGAGGGAGTTGGGCACAAAGTATTGCTTGCTTCCAGGGGAAAGTTAAGTCAGCTGCCCAGGTGCCTGATGTCACTTTGAACTAGGCCTTTGGCCCTCCACGGAGGCCAGGCTTTGAGCTTGTGGCAGCCTGCATCTGGAAGAAATCCTATTCCGTTCGGGATTGTAGGTGGTCGAGGCCGGGTGCCCGGCAGAGGGAGTTGGGCACAAATGATGGCCTGCTTCCAGGGGAAAGTAAAGTTACCTACCCAGATACCTGATGTCAGTTTGTAGGAGGCCTTTAATCATCCAAGGGAAGCTGGCTTCCAACTTGCGGCAGCTTGCATCTGGAAGAAACCCTGTTCCGTTCAAGATTGTCGGTGGCCGAGTCCGGGTGCCCCGCAGAGGGTGATAGGCACAAAGGATGGCCTGCTTCCAGGGGTAAGTAAAGTCACCAAGCCAGATACCTGATGTCAGTTTGTAGGAGGCCTTTGGCCCTCCAAGAGAAGCCAGGCTTCCAGCTTGTGGCAGTTTGCATCTGGAAGAAATCCTGTTCCGTTCGGGATTGTAGGTGGCTGAGGCCGGGTGCCTGGCCGAGGGAGTTGGGCACAAAGGATGGCTTGTTTCCAGGGGTTGGTTAAGTCTGCTGTCCACGTGCCTGATGTCAGTTCGTAGGAGGCCTTTGGCCCTCCAAGGGAATGCAGCCTTCCAGCATGTGGCAGCTTGCATCTGGAAGAAATCCTGTTCCGTTCGGGATTGTAGATGGCCGAGGCCGGGTGCTAGGAAGAGGGAGTTGTGCAATAAGGATGGCCTGCTTCCTGGGGTGCGTAAAGTCAGCTGCCCAGGTGACTGATGTCAGTTTGTAGGAGGCCTTTGGCGCTCCACGGGAATCCGGACTTCCAGCTTGTGGCAGCTTGCATCTGGAAGAAATCCTGTTCTGTTCAAGATTGTAGGTGGCCAAGGCCGGGTACCCGGCAGAGTGTGATGGGCACAAAGATGACCTGATTCCAGGGGTAAGTAAAGTCACCTAGCCAGATACCTGATGTCAGTTTGTAGGAGGCCTCTGGCCCTCCAAGAGAAGCCAGGCTTCCAGCTTGTGGCAGCTTGCATCTGGAAGAAATCCTGTTCCCTTCGGGATTGTAGGTGTCCTAGGCTGGTCTCCCGCCACACGGAGTTGGGCACAAAGAATGGCCTTTTTCCATGGGTAAGTAAAGTCAGCTGCCCAGGTGACTGATGTCAGTTTGTAGGAGGCCTTTGGCGCTCCACGGGAATCCGGGCTTCCAGCTTGTGGCAGCTTGCATCTGGAAGAAATCCTGTTCTGTTCAAGATTGTAGGTGGCCGCGGCCGGGTACCCGGCAGAGTGTGATGGGCACAAAGGATGCCCTGATTCCAGGGGTAAGTAAAGTCACCTACCCAGATACCTGATGTCAGTTTGTAGGAGGCCTCTGGCCCTGCAAGAGAAGCCAGGCTTCCAGCTTGTGGCAGCATGCATCTGGAAGAAATCCTGTTCCGTTCGGGATTGTAGGTGTCCTAGGCTGGGTTCCCGCCACACGGAGTTGGGCACAAAGGATGGCCTTTTTCCAGGGGTAAGTAAAGTCAGCTGTCCAGGTGCCTGATGTCAGTTTGTAGGAGGCCTTTGGTCCTCCATGGGAAGCCAGCCTTCCAGCTTGTGGCAGCTTGCATCTGGAAGAAATCCTGTTCCGTTCAGGATTGTAGGTGGCCGAGGCCGGGTGCCTGACAGAGGGAGTTGGGCACAAAGGATGGCCTGTTTCCAGGGATAAGTAAAGTCAGCTGCCCACGTGACTGATGTCAGTTTGTATAAGGCCATTGGCCCTCCAAGGGATGCTGGGCTTCCAGCTTGTGGCAGCTTGCATCTGGAAGAAATCCTGTTCCGTTCGGGATTGTCGGTGGCCGAGGCCGGGTGCTCGGCAGAGGGAGTTGGGCACAAATGATGGCTAGCTTCCAGGGGTAAGTAAAGTCACCTACCCAGATACCTGATGTCAGTTTGTCGGAGGCCTTTAAGCCTCCAAGGGAAGCCGGGCTTCACACTTGTGGCAGCTTGGATCTGGAAGAAATCCTGTTCCGTTCAAGATTGTCGGTGGCCGAGGCCGGGTGCCCGGCAGAGGGAGTTGGGCACAAAGGATGGCCTGTTTCCAGGGATATGTAAAGTCAGCTGCCCAGGTGCCTAATGTCAGTTTGTAGTAGGCCTTTTGCCCTCCAAGGGAAGCTGGGCTTCCAACTTGTGGCAGCTTGCATCTGGAAGAATCCTGTTCCGTTCGGCATTGTAGGTGGCCGAGGCCGGGTACCCCGCAGATGGAGTTGGGCACAAAGGATGGCCTGTTTCCAGGGGTAAGTAAAGTCACCTGCCCAAGTGCCTGATGTCAGTTTGTAGGAGGCCTTTGGCCCTCCACGGGAAGCCAGGATTCCAGCTTGTGGCAGCTTGCATCTGGAAGAAATCCTGTTCAGTTTAAGATTTTAGGTGGCCAAAGCCGGGTGCCCGGCAGAGGGTGATGGGCATAAAGGATGGCCTGATTCCAGGGGTAAGTAAAGTCACCTACCCAGATACCTCATGTCAGTTTGTAGGAGGCCTTTGGCCCTCCAAGGGAAGCCGGTCTTCCAACTTGTAGCAGCTTGCTTCTGGAAGAAATCCTGTTCCGTTCGGGATTGTATGTGGTCGAGGCCGGGTGCCCGGCAGCGGGAGTTGGGCACAAAGGATGGCTTGTGTTCAGGGGTAAGTAAAGTCATCTGCCCAGGTGCCTGATGTCAGTTGGTCGGAGGCTATTGGCCCTACAAGGGAAGCGACACTTCCAGCTTGTGGCAGCTTGCATCTGGAAGGAATCCTGTTCCGTTCAAGATTGTAGGTGGCCGAGGCCAGGTGCCCGGCAGATGGAGTTGGGCACATATGATGGCCTGTTTCCAGGGGTAAGTAAAGTCAGCTGCCCAGGTGCCTGATGTCAATTTGTATGAGGCCTTTCTCCCTCCAAGGGAAGCTAGGCTTCCAACTTGTGGCAGCTTGCATCTGGAAGAAATCCTGTTCCATTTGGGATTGTAGGTGGCCGAGGCCGGGTGCCCGGCAGAGGGAGTTGGGCACAAAGCATTGCCTGCTTCCAAGGGTAAGAAAAGTCAGCTGCCCAGGTGCCTGATGTCAGTTTGTAGGAGGCCTTTGGACCTCCAAGGGAAGTCAGCCTTCCAACTTGTGGCAGCTTGCATCTGGAAGAAATCCTGTTCCGTTCGGGAGTGTAGGTGGCCGAGGCCGGGTGCCCGGCAGAGGGTGTTGGGCACAAATGATGGCCTGCTTCCTGGGGTAAGTAAAGTCACCTAGCCAGATACATGATGTCAGTTTGTAGGAGGCCTTTGGCCCTCCACGGGAAGCCAGGCTTCCAACTTGTGGCAGCTTGCATCTACGAGAAATCCTGTTCCGTTCGGGATTGTAGATGTCGGGGCCGTGAGCCCGCCACACAAAGTTGGTCTCAAAGAAGAGCTTCTTTACAGGGGTAAGTAAAGTCAGCTGCCCAGGTGCCTGATGTCAGTTTGTAGGAGGCCTTTGGCGCTCTACGCGAAAACAGGCTTCAGAATTGTGGCTGCTTGCATCTGGAAAAAATCCTGTTCCGTTCAGGAATGTAGGTGGGCGAGCCTGGGTGCCCGGCAGAGGGAGTTGGGCACAAAGGATTACCTGTTTCCAGAGGTAAGTAAAGGCTGCTGCCCAGGTGCCTGATGTCAGTTTGTAGGAGGCCTTTGGCCCTCCAAGAGCAGCCAGGCTTCCAGCTTGTGGCAGCTTGCATCTTGAAGAAATCCTGTTCCGTTTGGCATCGTAGGTGACCGAGGCCTGGTGCCCGGCTGAGGGAGTTGGGCACAAATGAGGGCCTGTTTCCACGGGTAAGTAAAGTCAGCTGCCCTGGTGCCTGATGTCAGTTTGTAGCAGGCCTTTGGCTGTCCAAGTGATGCTAGTCTTCCTGATCAAGGCAGCTTGCATCTGGAAAAAATCCTGTTCCGTTCAAGATTGTAGGTTCCGCAAGCCGGGTGCCCGGCAGAGGTAGTTGGGAACAAAGGATGGCCTGTTTCCAGGGGTAAGTAAAGTCAGCTGCCCAGGTGCCTGATGTCAGTTTGTAGGAGGCCTTTGGCCCTCCAAGGGAAGCCAGCCTTCCAGCTTGTGGCAGCTTCCATCTGGATGAAATCCTGTTCCGTTCGGGATTGTAGGTGGCCGATGCCGCCTGCCTCACCGAGGGAGTTGGGCACAAAGGGTGGCTTCTTTCCAGGTATTGGTTAAGTCTCCTGTCCACGAGCCTGATGTCAGTTTTTAGGAGGCCTTTGGCCCTCCAAGGGAAGCCGGGCTTCCAACTTGTGGCAGCTTGCATCTGGAAGATATCCTGATCCCTTCAAGATTTTAGGTGGCCGAGGCCGGGTGCCCGGCAGAGGGAGTTGGGCACAAAGGATGGCCTGTTTCCAGGGGTAAATAAAGTCAGCTGCCCAGGTGCCTGATGTCAGTTTGTAGGAGGCCTTTGGCCCTCCAAGAGAAGCTAGCCTTCCAGCTTGTGTCAGCTTGCATCTGGAAGAAATCCAGTTTTGTTAGGGATTGTATGTGGCTGAGGCCAGGTGCCCGACAGAGGGAGTTGGGCACAAAGGATGGCTTCTTTCCAGGGGTAAGTAAAGTCAGCTGCCCAGGTGCCTGATGTCAGTTTGTACGAGGCCTTTGGCCCTCCAAGGGAAGCCGGGCTTCCAACTTGTGCAGCTTGCATCTGGAAGAAATCCTGTTCCGTTCGGGATTGTAGGTGGCCGAGCCCGGGTGCCTGGCCGTGGAGTTGGGCACAAAGGATGGCCTCTTTCCAGGAGTAAGTAAATTCACCTAACCACGTGCCTGATGTCAGTTTGTAGGAGGCTTTTGGCCCTCCAAAGGATTCCAGTCTTCCTGTTTGTAGCAGTTTGCATCTGAAAGAAATCCTGTTCCGTTCGGGATTGAAGGTTTCATATGCCGGGTGCCCGCCACACGGAGTTGGGCACAAAGGATGGCCTGTTTCCAGGGGTAAGTAAAGTCAGCAGCCCACATGCCTGAAGTCAGTTTGTAGGAGGCCTTTGGCCCTCCATGGGATTCCGGGCTTCCAACTTGTGGAAGCGTGCATCTGGAAGAAATCCTGTTCCGTTCGGGATTGTAGGTGTCCTAACCTGGGTTCCCGCCACACGGAGTTGGGCACAAAGATGGCCTTTTACCAGGAGTAAGCAAAGTCAGCTGCCCAGGTGCCTGATGTCAGTTTGTAGGAGGCCTTTTGCCCTCCAAGGTAAGCCAGGCTTACAGCTTGTGGCAGCTTGCATCTGGAAGAAATCCTGTTCCGTTTGGGATTGTAGGTGGCCGAAGCCTGGTGCCCGGCAGGGGGAGTTGGGCACAAAGGATGGCCTGTTTCTAGGAGTAAGTAAAGTCAGACGCCCAGGTGCCTGATGTCAGTTTGTAGGAGGCCTTTGGCCCTCCAAGGGAAACTAGTCTTCTAGTTTGTGGCAGCTTGCATCTGGAAGAAATCCTGTTCCATTCGGGATTGTAGGTGGCCGAGGCCAGGTGCCCGGCAGAGGGAGTTGGGCACAAATGATGACCTGGTTCCAGGGGTAAGTAAAGTCAGCTGCCCAGGTGCTTGATGTGAGATTCTAGGAGGCCTTTGGCCCTCCATGGGAAGCCTGGCTTCCAGCTTGTGGCAGCTTGCATCTGGAAGAAATCCTGTTCCGTTCGGGATTGTAGGTGGCCGAGGCCAGGTTCCCGGCAGAGGGAGTTGGGCACAAAGGATGGCCTGTTTCCAGGGGTAAGTAAAGTCAGCTGCCCAGGTGCCTGATGTCAGTTTGTAGGAGGCCTTTGGCCCTCCAAGGGAAGCAAGTCTTCCAGTTTGTGGCAGCTTGCATCTGGAAGAAATCCTGTTCCGTTCGGGATTGTAGGTGGCCGAGGCCAGGTGCCCGGCAGAGGGAGTTGGGCACAAAGGATGGCCTGTTTCTAGGGGTAAGTAAAGTCATACGCCCAGGTGTCTGATGTCAGTTTGTAGGAGGCTTTTGGCCCTCCAAGGGAAACTAGTCTTCTAGTTTGTGGCAGGTTGCATCTGGGAGAAATCCTGTTCCATTCGGGATTATTGGTGGCCGAGGCCAGGTGCCCGGCAGAGGGAGTTGGGCACAAATGATGGCCTGTTTCCATGGGTAAGTAAAGTCAGCTGCCCAGGTGCTTGATGTCAGTTTCTAGGACGCCTTTGGCCCTCCATGGGAAGCCAGGCTTCCCGCTTGTGGCAGCTTGCATCTGGTAGAAATCCTGTTCTGTTCGGGATTGTAGGTGGCCGAGGCCAGGTGCCCGGTTGAGGCAGTTGGGCACAAAGGATGGCCTGTTTCCAGGGGTAAGAAAAGTCAGCTGCCCAGGTGCCTGATGTCAGTTTGTAGGAGGCCTTTGGCCCTCCAAGGGAAGCAAGTCTTCCAGTTTGTGGCCGCTTGCATCTGGAAGAAATCCTGTTCCGTTCGGGATTGTAGGTGGCCAAGGCCAGGTGCCCGGCAGAGGGAGTTGGGCACAAAGGATGGCCTGTTTCCAGGGGTAAGTAAAGTCAGCTGCCCAGGTGCCTGATGTCAGTTTGTAGGAGGCCTTTGGCCCTCCGAGGGAATCTAGTCTTCCAGTTTGTGGCAGCTTGCATCTGGAAGAAATCCTGTTCCGTTTGGGATTGTAGGTGGCCGAGGCCAGGTGCCCGGCAGAGGGAGTTGGGCACAAAGGATGGCCTGTTTCCAGGGGTAAGTAAAGTCAGCTGCCCAGGTGCCTGATGTCAGTTTGTAGGATGCCTTTGGCCCTCCAAGGGAAGCCAGGCTTCCAGCTTGTGGCAGCTTGCATCTGGAAGAAATCCTGTTCCGTTCGGGATTGTAGGTGGCCGGATCCGGGTGCCCTGCTGAGGGAGTTGGGAACAAAGGATGGCCTGTTTCCAGGTGTAAGTTATGTCAGCTGCCCAGGTGCCTGATGTCAGTTTGTAGGAGGCCTTTGGCCCTCCATGGGAAGCCAGGCTTCCTGCTTGTGGCAGCTTGCATCTGGCAGAAATCCTGTTCCATTCGGGATTGTAGGTGGCCGAGGCCTGCTGCCCGGCAGAGGGAGTTGGGCACAAAAGATGGCCTGTTTCCAGGGGTAAGTAAAGACAGCTGCCCAGGTGACTGATGTCAGTTTGTAGCAGGCCTTTGGCCCTCTAAGGGAAGGTAGTCTTCCAGTTTGTGGCAGCGTGCATCTGGAAGAAATCCTGTTCCGTTTAGGATCGTAGGTGGCCGAGGCCTGGTGCCCGGCTGAGGGAGTTGGGAACAAAGGATGGCCTGTTTCCAGTGGTAAGTAAAGTCAGCTGCCCAGGTGTCTGGTGTCAGTTTGTAGGAGGCTTTTGCCCCTCCAATTGAAGCAAGTCTTCCAGTTTCTGGCAGCTTGCATCTGGAAGAAATCCTGTTCCGTTCGGGATTGTAGGTGGCCGAGACCAGGTGCCCGGCAGAGGGAGTTGGGCACAAAGGATGGCCTGTTTCCAGGGGTAAGTAAAGTCAGCTGCCCAGGTGCCTGATGTCAGTTTGTTGCAGGCCTATGGCCCCCCAAGTGATGCTAGTCTTCTTGTTCAAGGCAGCTTGCATCTGGAAAAAATCCTGTTCCGTTCGAGATTGTAGATGGCTGAAGCTGGGTGCCCGGCAGAGGGAGTTGGGAACAAAGGAGGGCCTGTTTTTAGGGGTAAGTAAAGTCAGCTGCCCAGGTGCCTGATGTCAGTTTGTAGGAGGCCTTTGGCCCTCCATGGGAAGCCAGGCTTCCTGCTTGTGGCAGCTTGCATCTGGAAGAAATCCTGTTCCGTTCGGGATTGTAGGTGCACGGAGCCGGATGTCCAGCAGAGGGAGTTGGGCACAAAGGATGGCCTGTTTCCAGGGGTAAGTAAAGTCAGCTGCCCAGGTGCCTGATTTCAGTTTGTAGGAGGTTTTTGGCCCACCAAGGGAAGCCAGGTTCCAGCTTGTGGCAGCTTGCATCTGGAAGAAATCCTGTTCCGTTTGGGATTGTAGGTGGCCGAGGCCTGGTGCCCGGCAGAGGGAGTTGGGCACAAAGGATGGCCTGTTTCCAGGGGTAAGTAAAGTCAGCTGCCCAGGTGCCTGATGTCAGTTTGTAGCAGTCCTTTTGCCCGCTAAGGGAATGTAGTCTTCCAGTTTGTGGCAGCTTGCATCTGGAAGAAATCCTGTTCCGTTCGGGATTGTAGGTGGTCGAGGCCAGGTGCCCGGCATAGGGAGTTGGGAACAAAGGATGGCCTGTTTCCAGGGGTAAGTAAAGTCAGCTGCCCAAATGCCTGATGTCAGTTTGTAGGAGGCCTTTGGCCCTCCAAGGGAAGCAAGTCATCCAGTTTGTGGCAGCTTGCATCTGGAAGAAATCCTGTTCCGTTGGGGATTGTAGGTGGCCGAGGCCAGGTGCCCGGCAGAGGGAGGTGGGCACAAAAGATGGCCTGTTTCCAGGGGTAAGTAAAGTCAGCTGCCCAGGTGCCTGATGTCAGTTTGCAGGTGGCTATTGTTCCTCCATGGGAACCCAGGCTTCCTGCTTGTGGCAGCTTGCATCTGGCCGAAATCCTGTTCCGTTCGGGATTGTAGGTGGCCGAGGCCTGCTGCCCGGCAGAGGGAGTTGGGCACAAAGGATGGCCTGTTTCCAGGAGTAAGTAAAGACAGCTGCCCAGGTGCCTGATGTCAGTTTGTAGCAGGCCTTTGGCCCTCTAAGGGAAGGTAGTCTTCCAGTTTGTGGCAGCTTGCATCTGGAAGAAATCCTGTTCCGTTTAGGATCGTAGGTGGCCGAGGCCTGGTGCCCGGCTGAGGGAGTTGGGAACAAAGGATGGCCTGTTTCGAGGGGTAAGTAAAGTCAGCTGCCCAGGTGCCTGATGTCAGTTTGAAGGAAGCCTTTGCCCCTCCAAGTGAAGCAAGTCTTCCAGTTTGTGGCAGCTTGCATCTGGAAGAAATCCTGTTCCGTTCGGGATTGTAGGTGGTCGAGACCAGGTGCCCGGCAGAGGGAGTTAGGCACAAAGGATGGCCTGTTTCCAGGGGTAAGTAAAGTCAGCTGCCCAGGTGCCTGATGTCAGTTTGTTGCAGGCCTATGGCCCTCCAAGTGATGCTAGTCTTCCTGTTCAAGGCAGCTTGCATCTGGAAAAAATCCTGTTCCGTTCAAGATTGTAGGTGGCTGACGCCGGGTGCCCGGCAGAGGGAGTTGGGAACAAAGGATGGCCTGTTTCCAGGGGTAAGTAAAGTCAGCTGCCCAGGTGCCTGATGTCAGTTTGTAGGAGGCCTTTGGCCCTCCATGGGAAGCCAGGCTTCCTGCTTGTGGCAGCTTGCATCTGGAAAAAATCCTGTTCCGTTCGGGATTGTAGGTGGCCAAGGCCTGGTGCCCGGCAGAGGGAGCTGGGCACAAAGTATGGCCTGTTTCCAGGGGTAAGTAAATTCAGCTACCCAGGTGCCTGATGTCAGTTTGTAGGAGGCCTTTGGCCCTCACAGGGAAGCAAGTCTTCCAGTTTGTGGCAGCTTGCATCTGGAAGAAGTCCTGTTCCGTTCGGGATTGTAGGTAGCCGAGGCCAGGTGCCCGGCAGAGGGAGTTGGGCACAAAGGATGCCCTGTTTCCAGGGGTAAGTAAAGTCAGCTGCCCAGGTGCCTGATGTCAGTTTGTAGGAGGCCTTTGGCCCTCCAAGGGAAGCCAGGCTTCCTGCTTGTGGCAGCTTGCATCTGGAAGAAATCCTGTTCCGTTCGGGATTGTAGGTTGCCGAGGCCTGGTGCCCGGCTAAGGGAGTTGGGCACAAAGGATGGCCTGTTTCCAGGGGTAAGTAAAGTCAGCTGCCCAGGTGCCTGATGTCAGTTTGTAGGAGGCCTTTGGCCCTCCAAGGGAAGCAAGTCTTCCAGTTTGTGGCAGCTTGCATCTGGAAGAAGTCCTGTTCCGTTCGGGATTGTAGGTGGCCAGGGCCAGGTGCCCGGCAGAGGGAGTTGGGCACAAATGATGGCCTGTTTCCAGGGGTAAGTAAAGTCAGCTGCCCAGGTGCCTGATGTCAGTTTGTAGGAGGCCTTTGGCCCTCCATGGGAAGCCAGGCTTCCTGCTTGTGGCAGCTTGCATCTGGAAGAAATCCTGTTCCGTTCGGGATTGTAGGTGCACGGATCCGGGTGCCCGGCAGAGGGAGTTGGGAACAAAGGATGGCCTGTTTCCAGGGGTAAGTAAATTCAGCTGCCCAGGTGCCTGATGTCAGTTTGTAGGAGGCCTTTGGCCCTCCATGGGAAGCCAGGCTTCCTGCTTGTGGCAGCTTGCATCTGGAAGAAATCCTGTTCCGTTCGGGATTGTAGGTGCACGGAGCCGGGTGCCCGGCAGAGGGAGTTGGGAACAAAGGATGGCCTGTTTCCAGGGGTAAGTAAAGTCAGCTGCCCAGGTGCCTGATGTCAGTTTGCAGGTGGCAATTTTTTCTCCATGGGAAGCCAGGCTTCCTGCTTGTGGCAGCTTGCATCTGGAAGAAATCCTGTTCCGTTCGAGATTGTAGGTGGCCGAGGCCATGTGCCCGGCAGAGGGAGTTGGGCACAAAGGATGGCCTGTTTCCAGGGGTAAGTAAAGACAGCAGCCCAGGTGCCTGATGTCAGTTTGTAGCAGGCCTTTGGCCCTCCATGGGAAGCCAGGCTTCCTGCTTGTGGCAGCTTGCATCTGGCAGAAATCCTGTTCCGTTCGGGATTGTAGGTGGCCGAGGCCTGCTGCCCGGCAGAGGGAGTTGGGCACAAAAGATGGCCTGTTTCCAGGAGTAAGTAAAGACAGCTGCCCAGGTGCCTGATGTCAGTTTGTAGCAGGCCTTTGGCCCTCTAAGGGAAGGTAGTCTTCCAGTTTGTGGCAGCTTGCATCTGGAAGAAATCCTGTTCCGTTTAGGATCGTAGGTGGCCGAGGCCTGGTGCCCGGCTGAGGGAGTTGGGAACAAAGGATGGCCTGTTTCGAGGGGTAAGTAAAGTCAGCTGCCCAGGTGCCTGATGTCAGTTTGAAGGAAGCCTTTGCCCCTCCAAGTGAAGCAAGTCTTCCAGTTTGTGGCAGCTTGCATCTGGAAGAAATCCTGTTCCGTTCGGGATTGTAGGTGGCCGAGACCAGGTGCCCGGCAGAGGGAGTTAGGCACAAAGGATGGCCTGTTTCCAGGGGTAAGTAAAGTCAGCTGCCCAGGTGCCTGATGTCAGTTTTTTGCAGGCCTATGGCCCCCCAAGTGATGCTAGTCTTCCTGTTCAAGGCAGCTTGCATCTGGAAAAAATCCTGTTCCGTTCAAGATTGTAGGTGGCTGACGCCGCGTGCCCGGCAGAGGGAGTTGGGAACAAAGGATGGCCTGTTTCCAGGGGTAAGTAAAGTCAGCTGCCCAGGTGCCTGATGTCAGTTTGTAGGAGGCCTTTGGCCCTCCATGGGAAGCCAGGCTTCCTGCTTGTGGCAGCTTGCATCTGGAAAAAATCCTGTTCCGTTCGGGATTGTAGGTGGCCAAGGCCTGGTGCCCGGCAGAGGGAGCTGGGCACAAAGTATGGCCTGTTTCCAGGGGTAAGTAAATTCAGCTGCCCAGGTGCCTGATGTCAGTTTGTAGGAGGCCTTTGGCCCTCACAGGGAAGCAAGTCTTCCAGTTTGTGGCAGCTTGCATCTGGAAGAAGTCCTGTTCCGTTCGGGATTGTAGGTAGCCGAGGCCAGGTGCCCGGCAGAGGGAGTTGGGCACAAAGGATGCCCTGTTTCCAGGGGTAAGTAAAGTCAGCTGCCCAGGTGCCTGATGTCAGTTTGTAGGAGGCCTTTGGCCCTCCAAGGGAAGCCAGGCTTCCTGCTTGTGGCAGCTTGCATCTGGAAGAAATCCTGTTCCGTTCGGGATTGTAGGTTGCCGAGGCCTGGTGCCCGGCTAAGGGAGTTGGGCACAAAGGATGGCCTGTTTCCAGGGGTAAGTAAAGTCAGCTGCCCAGGTGCCTGATGTCAGTTTGTAGGAGGCCTTTGGCCCTCCAAGGGAAGCAAGTCTTCCAGTTTGTGGCAGCTTGCATCTGGAAGAAGTCCTGTTCCGTTCGGGATTGTAGGTGGCCAGGGCCAGGTGCCCGGCAGAGGGAGTTGGGCACAAATGATGGCCTGTTTCCAGGGGTAAGTAAAGTCAGCTGCCCAGGTGCCTGATGTCAGTTTGTAGGAGGCCTTTGGCCCTCCATGGGAAGCCAGGCTTCCTGCTTGTGGCAGCTTGCATCTGGAAGAAATCCTGTTCCGTTCGGGATTGTAGGTGCACGGATCCGGGTGCCCGGCAGAGGGAGTTGGGAACAAAGGATGGCCTGTTTCCAGGGGTAAGTAAATTCAGCTGCCCAGGTGCCTGATGTCAGTTTGTAGGAGGCCTTTGGCCCTCCATGGGAAGCCAGGCTTCCTGCTTGTGGCAGCTTGCATCTGGAAGAAATCCTGTTCCGTTCGGGATTGTAGGTGCACGGAGCCGGGTGCCCGGCAGAGGGAGTTGGGAACAAAGGATGGCCTGTTTCCAGGGGTAAGTAAAGTCAGCTGCCCAGGTGCCTGATGTCAGTTTGCAGGTGGCAATTTTTTCTCCATGGGAAGCCAGGCTTCCTGCTTGTGGCAGCTTGCATCTGGAAGAAATCCTGTTCCGTTCGAGATTGTAGGTGGCTGAAGCCGGGTGCCCGGCAGAGGGAGTTGGGAACAAAGGATGGCCTGTTATTAGGGGTAAGTAAAGTCAGCTGCCCAGGTGCCTGATGTCAGTTTGTAGGAGGCCTTTGGCCCTCCATGGGAAGCCAGGCTTCCTGCTTGTGGCAGCTTGCATCTGGAAGAAATCCTGTTCCGTTCGGGATTGTAGGTGCACGGAGCAGGGTGCCCAGCAGAAGGAGTTGGGCACAAAGGATGGCCTGTTTCCAGGGGTAAGTAAAGTCAGCTGCCCAGGTGCCTGATGTCAGTTTGTAGGAGGCCTTTGGCTTTCCATGGGAAGCCAGGCTTCCTGCTTGTGGCAGCTTGCATCTGGAAGAAATCCTGTTCCATTTGGGATTGTAGGTGGCCAAGGCCTGGTGCCCGGCAGAGGGAGTTGGGCACAAAGGATGGCCTGTTTCCAGGGGTAAGTAAAGTCAGCTGCCCAGTTGGCTGATGTCAGTTTGTAGGAGGCCTTTGGCCCTCCAAGGGAAGCCATACTTCCACCTTGTGGCAGCTTGCATCTGGAAGAAATCCTGTTCCGTTTGGGATTGTAGGTGGCCGAGGCCTGGTGCCCAGCAGAAGGAGTTGGGCACAAAGGATGGCCTGTTTCCAGGGGTAAGTAAAGTCAGCTGCCCAGGTGCCTGATGTCAGTTTGTAGGAGGCCTTTGGCCCTCCAAGAGCAGCCAGGCTTCCGGCTTGTGGCAGCTTGCATCTGGAAGAAATCCTGTTCCGTTCGGGATTGTAGGTTGCCGAGGCCTGGTGCCCGGCTAAGGGAGTTGGGCACAAAGGATGGCCTGTTTCCAGGGGTAAGTAAAGTCAGCTGCCCAGGTGCCTGATGTCAGTTTGTAGGAGGCCTTTGGCCCTCCAAGGGAAGCAAGTCTTCCAGTTTGTGGCAGCTTGCATCTGGAAGAAGTCCTGTTCCGTTCGGGATTGTAGGTGGCCAGGGCCAGGTGCCCGGCAGAGGGAGTTGGGCACAAATGATGGCCTGTTTCCAGGGGTAAGTAAAGTCAGCTGCCCAGGTGCCTGATGTCAGTTTGTAGGAGGCCTTTGGCCCTCCATGGGAAGCCAGGCTTCCTGCTTGTGGCAGCTTGCATCTGGAAGAAATCCTGTTCCGTTCGGGATTGTAGGTGCACGGATCCGGGTGCCCGGCAGAGGGAGTTGGGAACAAAGGATGGCCTGTTTCCAGGGGTAAGTAAATTCAGCTGCCCAGGTGCCTGATGTCAGTTTGTAGGAGGCCTTTGGCCCTCCATGGGAAGCCAGGCTTCCTGCTTGTGGCAGCTTGCATCTGGAAGAAATCCTGTTCCGTTCGGGATTGTAGGTGCACGGAGCCGGGTGCCCGGCAGAGGGAGTTGGGAACAAAGGATGGCCTGTTTCCAGGGGTAAGTAAAGTCAGCTGCCCAGGTGCCTGATGTCAGTTTGCAGGTGGCAATTTTTTCTCCATGGGAAGCCAGGCTTCCTGCTTGTGGCAGCTTGCATCTGGAAGAAATCCTGTTCCGTTCGAGATTGTAGGTGGCCGAGGCCAGGTGCCCGGCAGAGGGAGTTGGGCACAAAGGATGGCCTGTTTCCAGGGGTAAGTAAAGACAGCAGCCCAGGTGCCTGATGTCAGTTTGTAGCAGGCCTTTGGCCCTCCATGGGAAGCCAGGCTTCCTGCTTGTGGCAGCTTGCATCTGGCAGAAATCCTGTTCCGTTTGGGATTGTAGGTGGCCGAGGCCTGCTGCCCGGCAGAGGGAGTTGGGCACAAAAGATGGCCTGTTTCCAGGAGTAAGTAAAGACAGCTGCCCAGGTGCCTGATGTCAGTTTGTAGCAGGCCTTTGGCCCTCTAAGGGAAGGTAGTCTTCCAGTTTGTGGCAGCTTGCATCTGGAAGAAATCCTGTTCCATTTAGGATCATAGGTGGCCGAGGCCTGGTGCCCGGCATAGGGAGTTGGGAACAAAGGATGGTCTGTTTCCAGGGGTAAGTAAAGTCAGCTGCCCAGGTGCCTGATGTCAGTTTGTTGCAGGCCTATGGCCCCCCAAGTGATGCTAGTCTTCCTGTTCAAGGCAGCTTGCATCTGGAAAAAATCCAGTTCTGTTCAAGATTGTAGGTGGCTGAAGCCGGGTGCCCGGCAGAGGGAGTTGGGAACAAAGGATGGCCTGTTATTAGGGGTAAGTAAAGTCAGCTGCCCAGGTGCCTGATGTCAGTTTGTAGGAGGCCTTTGGCCCTCCATGGGAAGCCAGGCTTCCTGCTTGTGGCAGCTTGCATCTGGAAGAAATCCTGTTCCGTTCGGGATTGTAGGTGCACGGAGCAGGGTGCCCAGCAGAAGGAGTTGGGCACAAAGGATGGCCTGTTTCCAGGGGTAAGTAAAGTCAGCTGCCCAGGTGCCTGATGTCAGTTTGTAGGAGGCCTTTGGCTTTCCATGGGAAGCCAGGCTTCCTGCTTGTGGCAGCTTGCATCTGGAAGAAATCCTGTTCCATTTGGGATTGTAGGTGGCCAAGGCCTGGTGCCCGGCAGAGGGAGTTGGGCACAAAGGATGGCCTGTTTCCAGGGGTAAGTAAAGTCAGCTGCCCAGTTGGCTGATGTCAGTTTGTAGGAGGCCTTTGGCCCTCCAAGGGAAGCCATACTTCCACCTTGTGGCAGCTTGCATCTGGAAGAAATCCTGTTCCGTTTGGGATTGTAGGTGGCCGAGGCCTGGTGCCCGGCAGAGGGAGTTGGGCACAAAGGATGGCCTGTTTCCAGGTGTAAGTAAAGTCAGCTGCCCAGGTGCCTGATGTCAGTTTGTAGCAGGACGTTGGCCCGCTAAGGGAAGGCAGTCTTCCAGTTTGTGGCAGCTTTCATGTGGAAGAAATCCTGTTCCGTTCGGGATTGTAGGTGGCCGAGGCCAGGTGCCCAGCAGAGGGAGTTCGGCACAAATGATGGCCTGTTTCCAGGGGTAAGTAAAGTCAGCTGCCCAGGTGCCTGATGTCAGTTTGTACGAGGCCTTTGGCCCTCCAAGGGAAGCCAGCCTTCCAGCTTGTGGCAGCTTGCATCTTGAAGAAATCCTGTTCCGTTTGGGATTGTAGGTTGCCGAGGCCTGGTGCCCGGCAGAGGGAGTTGGGAACAAAGGATGGCCTGTTTCCAGGGGTAAGTAAAGTCAGCTGCCCAGGTGCCTGATGTCAGTTTGTAGCAGGCCTTTGGCCCGCTAAGGGAAGGTAGTCTTCCAGTTTTTGGCAGCTTGCATCTGGAAGAAATCCTGTTCCGTTGGGGATTGTAGGTGGCCGAGGCCAGGGGCCCCGCAGCGGGAGTTGGGAACAAAGGATGGCCTGTTTCTAGGGGTAAGTAATGTCAGCTGCCCAGGTGCCTGATGTCAGTTTGTAGGAGGCCTTTGGCCCTCCAGGGGAAGCTAGTCTACCAGTTTGTTGCAGCTAGCATTAGGAAGAAATCCTGTTCCGTTTGGGATTGCAGGTGGCCGAGGCCAGGTGCCTGGGAGAGGGAGCTGGGCACAAAGGATGGCCTGTTTCCAGGGGTAAGTAAAGTCAGCTGCCCAGGTGCCTGATGTCAGTTTGCAGTTGGCAATTGTTCCTCCATGGGAAGCCAGGCTTCCAGCTTGTGGCAGCTTGCATCTGGAAGAAATCCTGTTCCGTTCGGGATTGTAGGTGGCCGAGGCCTGGTGCCCGGCTGAGGGAGTTGGGCACAAAGGATGGCCTGTTTCCAGGGGTAAGTAAAGTCAGCTGCCCAGGTGCCTGATGTCAGTTTGTAGCAGGGCTTTGGCCCGCTAAGGGAAGGTAGTCTTCAAGTTTGTGGCAGCTTGCATCTGGAAGAAATCCTGTTCCGTTTTGGATCGTAGTGTGCCGAGGCCTGGTGCCCGGCTGAGGGAGTTGGGAACAAAGGATGGCCTGTTTCCAGGGGTAAGTAAAGTCAGCTGCCCAGGTGCCTGGTGTCAGTTTTAAGGAGGCCTTTGGCCCTCCAAGGGAACCAAGTCTTCCAGTTAGTGGCAGCTTGCATCTGGAAGAAATCCTGTTCCGTTCGGGATTGTAGGTGGACGAGGCCAGGTGCCCGGCAGAGGGAGTTGGGCACAAATGATGGCCTGTTTCCAGGGGTAAGTAAAGTCAGCTTCCCAGGTGCCTGATGTCAGTTTGTTGCAGGCCTATGGCCCCCCAAATGATGCTAGCCTTCCTGTTTAAGGCAGCTTGCATCTGGAAAAAATCCTGTTCCGTTCAAGATTGTAGGTGGCTGAAGCGGGGTGCCTGGCAGAGGGAGTTGGGAACAAAGAATGGCCTGTTTTTAGGGGTAAGTAAAGTCAGCTGCCCAGGTGCCTGATGTCAGTTTGTAGGAGGCCTTTGGCCCTCCATGGGAAGCCAGGCTTCCTGCTTGTGGCAGCTTGCATCTGGAAGAAATCCTGTTCCGTTCGGGATTGTAGGTGCACAGAGCCGGGTGCCTGGCAGAGGGAGTTGGGCACAAAGGATGGCCTGTTTCCAGGGGTATGTAAAGTCAGCTGCCCAGGTGCCTGATGTCAGTTTGTAGGAGGCCTTTGGCCCTCCAAGGGAAGCCAGGCTTCCAGTTTGTGGCAGCTTGCATCTGGAAGAAATCCTGTTCCGTTTGGGATTGTAGGTGGCTGAGGCCTAGTGCCCGCAGAGGGAGTTGGGCACAAAGGATGGCCTATTTCCAGGGGTAAGTAAAGTCAGCTGCCCAGGTGCCTGATGTCAGTGTGTAAGAGGCCTTTTGCCCTACAATGGAAGCCAGGCTTCCAGCTTGTGGCAGCTTGCATCTGGAAGAAATCCTGTTCCGTTTGGGATTGTAGGTAGCCGAGGCCAGGTGCCCGGCTGAGGGATTGGGGCACAAAGGATGGCCTGTTTCCAGGGGTAAGTAAAGTCAGCTGCCCAGGTGCCTGATGTCAGTTTGTAGCAGGCGTTTGGCCCGCTAAGGGAAGGTAGTCTTCCAGTTTTTGGCAGCTTGCATCTGGAAGAAATCCTGTTCCGTTCGGGATTGTAGGTGGCCGAGGCCAGGTGCCCGGCAGAGGGAGTTGGGCACAAAGGATGGCCTTTTTCCAGAGGTAAGTAATATCAGCTGCCCAGGTGCCTGATGTCAGTTTGTAGGAGGCCTTTGGCCCTCCAAGGGAAGCAAGTCTTTCAGTTTGTGGCAGCTTGCATCTGGAAGAAGTCCTGTTCCGTTCGGGATTGTAGGTGGCCGAGGCCAGGTGCCCGGCAGAGGGAGGTGGGCACAAACGATGGCCTGTTTCCAGGGGTAAGTAAAGTCAGCTGCCCAGGTGCCTGATGTCAGTTTGTAAGAGGCCTTTGGCCCTCCATGGGAAGCCAGGCTTCCTGCTTGTGGAAGCTTGCATCTGGAAGAAATCCTGTTCCGTTCGGGATTGTAGGTGGCCGGATCCGGGTGCAGTGCTAAGGGAGTTGGGAACAAAGGATGGCCTGTTTCCAGGGGTAAGTAACGTCAGCTGCCCAGGTGCCTGATGTCAGTTTGTAGGAGGCCTTTGGCCCTCCAAAGGAACCAAGTCTTCCAGTTAGTGGCAGCTTGCATCTGGAAGAAATCCTGTTCCGTTCGGGATTGTAGGTGGCCGAGGCCAGGTGCCCGGCAGAGGGAGTTGGGCAAAAATGATGGCCTATTTCCAGGGGTAAGTAAATTCAGCTGCCCAGGTGCCTGATGTCAGTTTGTTGAAGGCCTATGGCCCCCCCAAGTGATGCTAGTCTTCCTGTTCAAAGCATCTTGCATCTGGAAAAAATCCTGTTCCATTCAAGATTGTAGGTGGCTGAAGCCGGGTGCCCGGCAGAGGGAGTTGGGAACAAAGGATGGCCTGTTTCCAGGGGAAAGTAAAGTCAGCTGCCCAGGTGCCTGATGTCAGTTTGTAGGAGGCCTTTGGCCCTCCATGGGAAGCCAGGCTTCCTGCTTGTGGCAGCTTGCATCTGGAAGAAATCCTGTTCCGTTCGGGATTGTAGGTGGCCGGATCCGGGTGCAGTGCTAAGGGAGTTGGGAACAAAGGATGGCCTGTTTCCAGGGGTAAGCAAAGTCAGCTGCCCAGGTGCCTGATGTCAGTTTGTAGGAGGCCTTTGGCCCTCCAAAGGAACCAAGTCTTCCAGTTAGTGGCAGCTTGCATCTGGAAGAAATCCTGTTCCGTTCGGGATTGTAGGTGGCCGAGGCCAGGTGCCCGGCAGAGGGAGTTGGGCACAAAGGATGGCCTGTTTGCAGGGGTAAGTAAATTCAGCTGCCCAGGTGCCTGATGTCAGTTTGTTGAAGGCCTATGGCCCCCCCAAGTGATGCTAGTCTTCCTGTTCAAAGCATCTTGCATCTGGAAAACATCCTGTTCCATTCAAGATTGTAGGTGGCTGAAGCTGGGTGCCCGGCAGAGGGAGTTGGGAACAAAGGATGGCCTGTTTTTAGGGGTAAGTAAAGTCTGCTGCCAAGGTGCCTGATGTCAGTTTGTAGGAGGCCTTTGGCCCTCCGTGCGAAGCCAGGCTTCCTGCTTGTGACAGCTTGCATCTGGAAGAAATCCTGTTCCGTTCAAGATTGTAGGTGCACGGAGCCGGGTGCCCGGCAGAGGGAGTTGGGCACAAAGGATGGCCTGTTTCCAGGGGTAAGTAAAGTCAGCTGCCCAGGTGCCTGATTTCAGTTTGTAGGAGGTTTTTGGCCCACCAAGGGAAGCCAGGTTCCAGCTTGTGGCAGCTTGCATCTGGAAGAAATCCTGTTCCGTTTGGGATTGTAGGTGGCCGAGGCCTGGTGCCCGGCAGAGGGAGTTGGGCACAAAGGATGGCCTGTTTCCAGGGGTAAGTAAAGTCAGCTGCCCAGGTGCCTGATGTCAGTTTGTAGCAGTCCTTTTGCCCGCTAAGGGAATGTAGTCTTCCAGTTTGTGGCAGCTTGCATCTGGAAGAAATCCTGTTCCGTTCGGGATTGTAGGTGGCCGAGGCCAGGTGCCCAGCAGAGGGAGTTCGGCACAAATGATGGCCTGTTTCCAGGGGTAAGTAAAGTCAGCTGCCCAGGTGCCTGATGTCAGTTTGTACGAGGCCTTTGGCCCTCCAAGGGAAGCCAGCCTTCCAGCTTGTGGCAGCTTGCATCTTGAAGAAATCCTGTTCCGTTTGGGATTGTAGGTTGCCGAGGCCTGGTGCCCGGCAGAGGGAGTTGGGAACAAAGGATGGCCTGTTTCCAGGGGTAAGTAAAGTCAGCTGCCCAGGTGCCTGATGTCAGTTTGTAGCAGGCCTTTGGCCCGCTAAGGGAAGGTAGTCTTCCAGTTTTTGGCAGCTTGCATCTGGAAGAAATCCTGTTCCGTTGGGGATTGTAGGTGGCCGAGGCCAGGGGCCCCGCAGCGGGAGTTGGGAACAAAGGATGGCCTGTTTCTAGGGGTAAGTAATGTCAGCTGCCCAGGTGCCTGATGTCAGTTTGTAGGAGGCCTTTGGCCCTCCAGGGGAAGCTAGTCTACCAGTTTGTTGCAGCTAGCATTAGGAAGAAATCCTGTTCCGTTTGGGATTGCAGGTGGCCGAGGCCAGGTGCCTGGGAGAGGGAGCTGGGCACAAAGGATGGCCTGTTTCCAGGGGTAAGTAAAGTCAGCTGCCCAGGTGCCTGATGTCAGTTTGCAGTTGGCAATTGTTCCTCCATGGGAAGCCAGGCTTCCAGCTTGTGGCAGCTTGCATCTGGAAGAAATCCTGTTCCGTTCGGGATTGTAGGTGGCCGAGGCCTGGTGCCCGGCTGAGGGAGTTGGGCACAAAGGATGGCCTGTTTCCAGGGGTAAGTAAAGTCAGCTGCCCAGGTGCCTGATGTCAGTTTGTAGCAGGGCTTTGGCCCGCTAAGGGAAGGTAGTCTTCAAGTTTGTGGCAGCTTGCATCTGGAAGAAATCCGGTTCCGTTTTGGATCGTAGTGTGCCGAGGCCTGGTGCCCGGCTGAGGGAGTTGGGAACAAAGGATGGCCTGTTTCCAGGGGTAAGTAAAGTCAGCTGCCCAGGTGCCTGGTGTCAGTTTTAAGGAGGCCTTTGGCCCTCCAAGGGAACCAAGTCTTCCAGTTAGTGGCAGCTTGCATCTGGAAGAAATCCTGTTCCGTTCGGGATTGTAGGTGGACGAGGCCAGGTGCCCGGCAGAGGGAGTTGGGCACAAATGATGGCCTGTTTCCAGGGGTAAGTAAAGTCAGCTTCCCAGGTGCCTGATGTCAGTTTGTTGCAGGCCTATGGCCCCCCAAATGATGCTAGCCTTCCTGTTTAAGGCAGCTTGCATCTGGAAAAAATCCTGTTCCGTTCAAGATTGTAGGTGGCTGAAGCGGGGTGCCTGGCAGAGGGAGTTGGGAACAAAGAATGGCCTGTTTTTAGGGGTAAGTAAAGTCAGCTGCCCAGGTGCCTGATGTCAGTTTGTAGGAGGCCTTTGGCCCTCCATGGGAAGCCAGGCTTCCTGCTTGTGGCAGCTTGCATCTGGAAGAAATCCTGTTCCGTTCGGGATTGTAGGTGCACAGAGCCGGGTGCCTGGCAGAGGGAGTTGGGCACAAAGGATGGCCTGTTTCCAGGGGTATGTAAAGTCAGCTGCCCAGGTGCCTGATGTCAGTTTGTAGGAGGCCTTTGGCCCTCCAAGGGAAGCCAGGCTTCCAGTTTGTGGCAGCTTGCATCTGGAAGAAATCCTGTTCCGTTTGGGATTGTAGGTGGCTGAGGCCTAGTGCCCGCAGAGGGAGTTGGGCACAAAGGATGGCCTATTTCCAGGGGTAAGTAAAGTCAGCTGCCCAGGTGCCTGATGTCAGTGTGTAAGAGGCCTTTTGCCCTACAATGGAAGCCAGGCTTCCAGCTTGTGGCAGCTTGCATCTGGAAGAAATCCTGTTCCGTTTGGGATTGTAGGTAGCCGAGGCCAGGTGCCCGGCTGAGGGATTGGGGCACAAAGGATGGCCTGTTTCCAGGGGTAAGTAAAGTCAGCTGCCCAGGTGCCTGATGTCAGTTTGTAGCAGGCGTTTGGCCCGCTAAGGGAAGGTAGTCTTCCAGTTTTTGGCAGCTTGCATCTGGAAGAAATCCTGTTCCGTTCGGGATTGTAGGTGGCCGAGGCCAGGTGCCCGGCAGAGGGAGTTGGGCACAAAGGATGGCCTTTTTCCAGAGGTAAGTAATATCAGCTGCCCAGGTGCCTGATGTCAGTTTGTAGGAGGCCTTTGGCCCTCCAAGGGAAGCAAGTCTTTCAGTTTGTGGCAGCTTGCATCTGGAAGAAGTCCTGTTCAGTTCGGGATTGTAGGTGGCCGAGGCCAGGTGCCCGGCAGAGGGAGGTGGGCACAAACGATGGCCTGTTTCCAGGGGTAAGTAAAGTCAGCTGCCCAGGTGCCTGATGTCAGTTTGTAAGAGGCCTTTGGCCCTCCATGGGAAGCCAGGCTTCCTGCTTGTGGAAGCTTGCATCTGGAAGAAATCCTGTTCCGTTCGGGATTGTAGGTGGCCGGATCCGGGTGCAGTGCTAAGGGAGTTGGGAACAAAGGATGGCCTGTTTCCAGGGGTAAGTAACGTCAGCTGCCCAGGTGCCTGATGTCAGTTTGTAGGAGGCCTTTGGCCCTCCGTGCGAAGCCAGGCTTCCTGCTTGTGACAGCTTGCATCTGGAAGAAATCCTGTTCCGTTCAAGATTGTAGGTGCACGGAGCCGGGTGCCCGGCAGAGGGAGTTGGGCACAAAGGATGGCCTGTTTCCAGGGGTAAGTAAAGTCAGCTGCCCAGGTGCCTGATTTCAGTTTGTAGGAGGTTTTTGGCCCACCAAGGGAAGCCAGGTTCCAGCTTGTGGCAGCTTGCATCTGGAAGAAATCCTGTTCCGTTTGGGATTGTAGGTGGCCGTGGCCTGGTGCCCGGCAGAGGGAGTTGGGCACAAAGGATGGCCTGTTTCCAGGGGTAAGTAAAGTCAGCTGCCCCGGTGCCTGATGTCAGTTTGTAGCAGTCCTTTGGCCCGCTAAGGGAAGGTAGTCTTCCAGTTTGTGGCAGCTTGCATCTGGAAGAAATCCTGTTCCGTTCGGGATTGTAGGTGGTCGAGGCCAGGTGCCCGGCATAGGGAGTTGGGAACAAAGGATGGCCTGTTTCCAGGGGTAAGTAAAGTCAGCTGCCCAAATGCCTGATGTCAGTTTGTAGGAGGCCTTTGGCCCTCCAAGGGAAGCAAGTCATCCAGTTTGTGGCAGCTTGCATCTGGAAGAAATCCTGTTCCGTTGGGGATTGTAGGTGGCCGAGGCCAGGTGCCCGGCAGAGGGAGGCGGGCACAAAAGATGGCCTGTTTCCAGGGGTAAGTAAAGTCAGCTGCCCAGGTGCCTGATGTCAGTTTGTAGGAGGCCTTTGGCCCTCCATGGGAACCCAGGCTTCCTGCTTGTGGAAGCTTGCATCTGGAAGAAATCCTGTTCCGTTCGGGATTGTAGGTGGCCGAATCCGGGTGCCCTGCTGAGGGAGTTGGGAACAAAGGATGGCCTGTTTCCAGGGGTAAGTAACGTCAGCTGCCCAGGTGCCTGATGTCAGTTTTTAGGAGGCCTTTGGCCCTCCATGGGAAGCCAGGCTTCCTGCTTGTGGCAGCTTGCATCTGGCAGAAATCCTGTTCCGTTTGGGATTGTAGGTAGCCGAGGCCTGGTGCCCGGCAGAGGGAGTTGGTCACAAAGGATGGCCTGTTCCCAGGGGTAAGTAAAGTCAGCTGCCCAGGTGCCTGATGTCAGTTTGTAGGAGGCCTTTGGCCCTCCAAGGGAAGCTAGTCTTCCACTTTGTGGCTGCTTGCATCTGGAAGAAATGCTGTTCCGTTTGGGACTGTAGGTGGCCGAGGCCAGGTGCCCGGCAGAGGGAGTTGGGCACAAAGGATGGCTTGTTTCCAGAGGAAAGAAAAGTCAGCTGCCCAGGTGCCTGATGTCAGTTTGTAGGAGGCCTTTGGCCCTCTAAGGGAAACTAGTCTTCCAGTCTGTGGCCGCTTGCATCTGGAAGAAATGCTGTTCCGTTTGGGACTGTAGGTGGCCGACGCCTGGTGCCCGGCAGAGGGAGTTGGGCCCAAAGATGGCCTGCTTCCTGAGGTAAGTAAAGTCAGCTGCGCAGGTGCCTGATGTCAGTTTGTAGCAGGCCTTTGGCCCTCCAAGTGATGCCAGGCTTCCTGCTTGTGGCTGCTTGCATCTGGAAGAAATGCTGTTCCGTTCGGGATTGTAGGTGGCCGAGGCCAGGTGCCCGGCAGAGGGAGTTGGGCACAAAGGATGGCCTGTTTCCAGGGGTAAGTAAAGTCAGCTGCCCAGGTGCCTGATGTCAGTTTGCAGGTGGCAATTGTTTCTCCATGGGAAACCAGGCTTCCTGCTTGTGGCAGCTTGCATCTGGAAGAAATCCTGTTCCGTTTGGGATTGTAGGTGTACGGAGCCGGGTGCCCGGCAGAGGGAGTTGGGAACAAAGGATGGCCTGTTTCCAGGGGTAAGTAAAGTCAGCTGCCCAGGTGCCTGATGTCAGTTTGTAGCAGACCTTTGGCCCGCTAAGGGAAGCTAGTCTTCCAGTTTTTGGCAGCTTGCATCTGGATGAAATCCTGTTCCGTTCGGGATTGTAGGTGGTCGAGGCCAGGTGCCCGGCATAGGGAGTTGGGCACAAAGGATGGCCTGTTTCCAGGGATAAGTAAAGTCAGCTGCCCAGGTGCCTGATGTCAGTTTGTAGGAGGCCTTTGGCCCTCCAAGTTAAGCAAGTCATCCAGTTTGTGGCAGCTTGCATCTGGAAGAAATCCTGTTCCGTTCGGGATTGTAGGTGGCCGAGGCCAGGTGCCCGGCAGAGGGAGGTGGGCACAAAAGATGGCCTGTTTCCAGGGGTAAGTAAAGTCAGCTGCCCAGGTGCCTGATGTCAGTTTGTAGGAGGCCTTTGGCCCTCCATGGGAAGCCAGGCTTCCAGCTTGTGGCAGCTTGCATCTGGTAGAAATCCTGTTCTGTTCGGGATTGTAGGTGGCCGAGGCCAGGTGCCCGGTTGAGGCAGTTGGGCACAAAGGATGGCCTGTTTCCAGGGGTAAGAAAAGTCAGCTGCCCAGGTGCCTGATGTCAGTTTGTAGGAGGCCTTTGGCCCTCCAAGGGAAGCAAGTCTTCCAGTTTGTGGCCGCTTGCATCTGGAAGAAATCCTGTTCCGTTCGGGATTGTAGGTGGCCAAGGCCAGGTGCCCGGCAGAGGGAGTTGGGCACAAAGGATGGCCTGTTTCCAGGGGTAAGTAAAGTCAGCTGCCCAGGTGCCTGATGTCAGTTTGTAGGAGGCCTTTGGCCCTCCGAGGGAATCTAGTCTTCCAGTTTGTGGCAGCTTGCATCTGGAAGAAATCCTGTTCCGTTTGGGATTGTAGGTGGCCGAGGCCAGGTGCCCGGCAGAGGGAGTTGGGCACAAAGGATGGCCTGTTTCCAGGGGTAAGTAAAGTCAGCTGCCCAGGTGCCTGATGTCAGTTTGTAGGAGGCCTTTGGCCCTCCAAGGGAAGCCAGGCTTCCTGCTTGTGGCAGCTTGCATCTGGAAGAAATCCTGTTCCGTTCGGGATTGTAGGTGGCCGAGGCCAGGTGCCCGGCACAGGGAGTTTGGCACAAAGGATGGCCTGTTTCCAGGGGTAAGTAAAGTCAGCTGCCCAGGTGCCTGATGTCAGTTTGTAGGAGGCCTTTGGCCCTCCAAGGGAAACTAGTCTTCCCGTTTGTGGCAGCTTGCATCTGGAAGAAATCCTGTTCCGTTTGGGATTGTAGGTGGCCGAGGCCAGGTGCCCGGCAGATGGAGTTGGGCACAAATGATGGCCTGTTTCCAGGGGTAAGTAAAGTCTGGTGCCCAGGTGCCTGATGTCAGTTTGTAGGAGGCCTTTGGCCGTCCAAGGGAAGCCAGGCTTCCAGCTTGTGGCAGCTTGCATCTGGAAGAAATCCTGTTCCGTTCGGGATTGTAGGTTGTCGGAGCCGGATGCCCTGCTGAGGGAGTTGGGAACAAAGGATGGCTTCTATCCAGGGGTAAGTAAAGTCAGCTGCCCAGGTGCCTGATGTCTGTTAGTAGGAGGCCTTTGGCCTTCCAAGGGAAGCCGGGCATCCAACTTGTGGCAGCTTGCATCTGGAAGAAATCCTGTTCCGTTCGGGATTGTATATGTCGGGGCCGTGTGCCCGCCACACAAAGTTGGTATCAAAGGAGGGCTTCTTTCCAGAGGTAAGTAAAGTCAGCTGCCCAGGTGCCTGATGTCAGTTTGTAAGAGGCCTTTAGCCCTCGGCGGAAAGCCAGGCTTCCTTTTTGTGGCAGCTTGCATCTGGAAGAAATCCTGTTCCGTTCGGGATTGTCAGTTGCCGAGGACGGGTGCCCGGCAGTGGGAGTTGGGCACAAAGGATGGCGTGTTTTATAGGGTAAATAAAGTCAGCTGCCCTGGTGCCTGATGTCAGTTTATAGGAGGCTTTTGGCCCTCCAAGGGGAAGCCAGGCTTCCTGCTTGTAGCAGCTTGCATCTGGAAGAAATCCTGTTCCGTTCGGCATTGTAGGTGGCTGAGGCTAGGTGCCCGGCAGAGGGAGTTGGGCACAAATGATGGCCTGTTTCCAGGGGTAAGTAAAGTCAGTTGCCCAGGTGCCTGATGACAGTTTGTAGGAGGCATTTGGCTCTCCAAGGGAAGCCAGGCTTCCAGCTTGTGGCAGCTTGCATCTGGAAGAAATCCTGTTCCGTTCGGGATTGTAGGTGGCTGAGGCCAGGTGCCCGGCAGAGGGAGTTGGGAACAAATGATGGCTTCTTTCCAGGGGTAAGTAAAGTCAGCTGCCCAGGTGCCTGATGACAGTTTGTAGCAGGCCTTTGGCCCTCGAAAAGAAGCTAGTCTTCCAGTTTGTGGCAGCTTGCATCTGGAATAAATCCTGTTCCGTTCGGGATTGTAGGTGGCCGAGGCCAGGTGCCCGGCAGACGGAGTTGGGCACAAATGATGGCCTGTTTCCAGGGGTAAGTTAAGTCGGCTGCCCTGGTGTCTGGTGTCAGTTTGTAGGAGGCCTTTGGCCCTCCAAGGGAAGCTAGGCTTCCAGCTTGTGGCACCTTGCATCTGGAAGAAATCCTGTTCCGTTTGGGATTGTAGGTGGCCAAGGGCTGGTGCCCGGCAGAGGGAGTTGGGCACAGAGGATGGCCTGTTTCCAGGGGTAAGTAAAGTCAGCTGCCCAGGTGCCTGATGTCAGTTTGTAGGAGGCCTTTGGCCCTCTAAGGGAAGCTAGTCTTCAAGTTCGTGGCAGCGTGCATCTGGAAGAAATCATGTTCCGTTCGGGATTGTAGGTGGCCGAGGCCAGGTGCCCGGCAGAGGGAGTTGGGCACAAATGATGGCCTGTTTCCAGGGGGTAAGTAACGTCAGCTGCCCAGGTGCCTGATGTCAGTTTGTAGGAGGCCTTTGGCCCTCCAAGCGAAGCAAGTCTTCCAGTTTGTGGCAGCTTGCATCTGGAAGAAGTCCTGTTTAGTTCCGGATTGTAGGTGGCCGAGGCCAGGTGCTCAGCAGAGGGAGTTGGGCACAAAGGATGGCCTGTTTCCAGGGGTAAGTAAAGTCAGATTCCCAGGTGCCTGATGTCAGTTTTTGGGAGGTCTTTGGCCCTCCATGGGAAGCCAGGCTTCCTGCTTGTAGCAGCTTGCATCTGGAAGAAATCCTGTTCCGTTCGGCATTGTAGGTGGCTGAGGCTAGGTGCCCGGCAGAGGGAGTTGGGCACAAAGGATGGCCTGTTTCCAGGGGTAAGTAAAGTCAGCTGCCCAGGTGCCTGATGTCAGTTTGTAGAAGGCCTTTGGCCCTCCAAGGGAAGCCAGGCTTCCAGCTTGTGGCTGCTTGCATCTGGAAGAAATCCTATTCCGTTCGGGATTGTAGGTGGCCGAGGCCTGGTGCCCGGCAGAGGGAGCTGGGCACAAAGGATGGCCTGTTTCCAGGGTAAGTAAAGTCAGCTGCCCAGGTGCCTGATGTCAGTTTTGTAGCAGGAATTTGGCCCTCTAAAGGACGCTAGTCTTCCAGTTTGTGGCAGCTTGCATCTGGAAGAAATCCTGTTCCGTTCGGGATTGTAGGTGGCCGAGGCCAGGTGCCCATCAGAGGGAGTTGGGCACAAATGATGGCCTGTTTCCAGGGGTAAGTTAAGTCGGCTTGCCCAGGTGCCTGATGTCAGTTTGTAGGAGGCCTTTGGCCCTCGAAGTGAAACCAGGCTTCCAGCTTGTGGCAACTGGCATCTGGAAGAAATCCTGTTCCGTTTGGGATTGTAGGTGGCCGAGGCCAGGTCTCGGCAGAAGGAGTTGGGCACAAATGATGGCCTGTTTCCAGGGGTAAGTAAAGTCAGCTGCCCAGGTGCCTGATGTCAGTTTGTAGCAGGCATTTGGCTCTCTAAAGGAAGCTAGTCTTCCGGTTTGTAGCAGCTTGCATCTGGAAAAAATCCTGTTCCGTTCGGGATTGTAGGTGCATGGAGCTGGGTGCCCGGCAGAGGGAGTTGGGAACAAAGGATGGCCTGTTTTTAGGGGAAAGTAAAGTCAGCTTCCCAGGTGCCTGATGTCAGTTTGTAGGAGGCTTTTGGCCCTCCAAGGGAAGCCAGGCTTCCTGCTTGTGGCAGCTTGCATCTGGAAGAAATCCTAGTCCGTTCGGGATTGTACGTGGCCGAGGCCTGGTGCCCGGCTAAGGGAGTTGGGCACAAAGGGTGGGTTTCTCCAAAGGTAAGTAAAGTCAGCTGCCCAGGTGCCTGATGTCAGTTTGTAGCAGGCCTTTGGCCCGCTAAAGGAAGCTAGTCTTCCAGTTTGTGGCAGCTTGCATCTGGAAGAAATCCTGTTCCGTTCGGGATTGTAGGTGGCCGAGGCCAGGTGCCCGGCAGAGGGAGTTGGGCACAAATGATGGCCTGTTCCCAGGGGTAAGTTAAGTCGGCTGCCCAGGTGCCTGATATCAGTTTGTAGGAGGCCTTTGGCCCTCGATGGGAAGCCAGGCTTCCAGCCTCTGGCAGCTTGCATCTGGAAGAAATCCTGTCCTGTTTGGGATTGGAGGTGGCCAAGGCCTGGTGCCCGGCTGAGGGAGTTGGGCACAAAGGATGGCCTGTTTCCCGGGGTATGTAAAGTCAGCTGCCCAGGTGCCTGATGTCAGTTTGTAGGAGGCCTTTGGCCCTCCATGGGAAGCTAGTCTTCCAGTTTGTGGCAGCTTGCATCTGGAAGAAATCCTGTTCCGTTTGGGATTGTAGGTGTCCGAGGCCAGGTGCCCGGCAGAGGGAGTTGGGCACAAAGGATGGCCTGTTTCCAGGGGTAAGTAAAGTCAGCTGCCCAGGTGCATGTGTCAGTTTGTAGGAGACCTTTGGCCCTCCAAGGGAAGCAAGTCTACCAGTTTGTGGCAGCTTGCATCTGGAAGAAATCCTGTTCCGTTCGGGATTGTAGGTGGCCGAGGACAGGTGCCCGGCAGAGGGAGTTGGGCACAAATGGTGGCCTTTTTCAGGGGTAAGTAAAGTCAGCTGCCCAGGTGCCTGATGTCAGTTTGCAGGTGGCTATTGTTCCTCCATGGGAAGCCAGGCTTCCAGCTTGTGGCAGCTTGCATCTGGAAGAAATCCTGTTCCGTTCAGGATTGTAGGTGGCCGAGGCCTGGTGCCCGGCAGGGGGAGTTGGGCACAAAGGATGGCCTGTTTCCAGGGGTAAGTAAAGTCAGCTGCCCAGGTCCCTGATGTCATTTTGTAGCAGGCCTTTGGCCCTCCAAGAAAAACTAGTTTTCAGTTTGTGGCAGCTTGCATCTGGAAGAAATCCTGTTTCATTCGGGATTCTAGGTGGCCGAGGCCAGGTGCCCGGCAGAGGGAGTTGGGCACAAATGATGGCCTGTTTCCAGGGGTAAGTAAAGTCAGCTGCCCAGGTGCTTGATGTCAGTTTGCAGGTGGCAATTGTTCCTGCATGGGAATCCAGGCTTCCTGTTTGTGGCAGCTTGCATCTGGAAGAAATCCTGTTCCATTTGGGATTGTAGGTGGCCGAGGCCAGGTGCCCGGCAGACGGAGTTGGGCACAATGGATGGCCTGTTTCCAGGGGTAAGTAAAGTCAGCTGCCCAGGTTCCTGATGTCAGTTTGTTGCAGGCCTCAGGCCCCCCACGTGATGCTAGTCTTCCTGTTCAAGGCAGCTTGCATCTGGAAGAAATCCTGTTCCGTTCGGGATTGTAGGTGGCCGAGGCCTGGTGCCCGGCAAAGGGAGTTGGGCACAAAGGATGGCCTGTTTCAGGGGTAAGTAAAGTCAGCTGCCCAGGTGCCTGATGTCAGTTTGTAGGAGGCCTTTGGCCCTCCAAGGGAAGCAAGTCTTCCAGTTTGTGGCAGCTTGCATCTGGAAGAAATCCTGTTACGTTCCTGATTGTAGGTGCACGGAGCCAGGTGCCGGCAGAGGGAGTTGGGAACAAAGGATGGCCTGTTTCCAGGGGTAAGTAAAGTCAGCTGCCCAGGTGCCTGATGTCAGTTAGTAGGAGGCCTTTGGCCCTTCAAGGGAAGCCAGGCTTCCAGTTTGTGGCAGCTTGCATCTGGAAGAAATCCCTTTCCGTTCGGGATTGTACGTGGCCGAGGCCTGGTGCCCGGCAGAGGGAGTTGGGAACAAAGGATGGCCAGTTTCCAGGGGTAAGTAAAGTCAGATTCCCAGGTGTCTGATGTCAGTTTATAGGAGGCTTTTGGCCCTCCAAGGGAAGCCAGGCTTCCAGTTTGTGGACGCTTACATCTGGAAGAAATCCTGTTCCGTTCTGGATTGTAGGTGGACGGAGCAGGGTGCCCTGCTGAGGTAGTTGGGAACAAAGGATGGCCTGTTTCCAGGGGTAAGTAAAGTCAGCTGCCCAGGTGCCTGATGACAGTTTGTAGTAGGCATTTGGCTCTCCAAGGGAAGCCAGGCTTCCAGCTTGTGGCAGCTTGCATCTGGAAGAAATCCTGTTCCGTTCGGGATTGTAGGTGGCTGAGGCCAGGTGCCCGGCACAGGGAGTTGGGCACAAAGGATGGCTTCTTTCCAGGGGTAAGTAAAGTCAGCTGCCCAGGTGCCTGATGTCAGTTTATAGCAGGCCTTTGGCCCTCTAAAAGAAGCTAGTCTTCCAGTGTGTGGCAGCTTGCATCTGGAAGAAATCCTGTTCCGTTCGGGATTGTAGGTGGCCGAGGCCAGGTGCCCGGCAGAGGGAGTTGGGCACAAATGATGGCCTGTTTCCAGGGGTAAGTTAAGTCGGCGACCCAGGTGCCTGATGTCAGTTTGTAGGAGGCCTTTGGCCCGCCAAGGGAAGCTAGGCTTCCAGCTTATGGCAGCTTGCATCTGGAAGAAATCCTGTTCCGTTTGGGATTGTAGGTGGCTGAGGCCAGGTGCCCGGCAGAGGGAGTTGGGCACAAATGATGGCCTGTTTCCAGGGGTAAGTAACGTCAGTTGCCCAGGTGCCTGATGTCAGTTTGTAGGAGGCCATTGTCCCTCCAAGGGAAGCAAGTCTTCCAGTTTGTGGCAGCTTGCATCTGGAAGAAGTCCTGTTTAGTTCCGGATTGTAGGTGGCCGAGGCCAGGTGCTCAGCAGAGGGAGTTGGGCACAAAGGATGGCCTGTTTCCAGGGGTAAGTAAAGTCAGATTCCCAGGTGACTGATGTCAGTTTGTAGGAGGCTTTTGGCCCTCCAAGGGAAGCCAGGCTTCTTGCTTGTGGCAGCTTGCATCTGGAAGAAATCCTATTCCGTTCGGGATTGTACGTGGCCGAGGCCTGGTGCCTGGCTAAGGGAGTTGGGCACAAAGGGTGGGTTTCTCCAAAGGTAAGTAAAGTCAGCTGCCCAGGTGCCTGATGTCAGTTTGTAGCAGGCCTTTGGCCCTCTAAAGGAAGCTAGTCTTCCAGTTTGTGGCAGCTTGCATCTGGAAGAAATCCTGTTCCGTTCGGGATTGTATATGGCCGAGGCCAGGAGCCCGGCAGAGGGAGTTGGGCACAAATTATGGCCTGTTTCCAGGAGTAAGTAAAGTCAGCTGCCCAGGTGCCTGGTGTCAGTTTGTAGGAGGCCTTTGGCCCTCCAAGGAAGCAAGTCTTCCAGTTTGTGGCAGCTTTCATCTGGAAGAAATCCTGTTCCGTTCGGGATTGTAGGTGGCCGAGGCCAGGTGCCCGGCAGAGGGAGTTGGGCACAAATGATGGCCTGTTTCCAGGGGTAAGTAAAGTCAGCTGCCCAGGCGCCTGATGTCAGTTTGCAGGTGGCTATTGTTCCTCCATGGGAAGCCAGGCTTCCAGCGTGTGGCAGCTTGCATCTGGAAGAAATCCTGTTCCGTTCAGGATTGTAGGTGGCCGAGGCCTGGTGCCCGGCAGGGGGAGTTGGGCACAAAGGATGGCCAGTTTCGAGGGGTAAGTAAAGTCAGCTGCCCAGGTCCCTGATGTCATTTTGTAGCAGGCCTTTGGCCCTGCAAGAAAAACTAGTCTTCCAGTTTGTGGCAGCTTGCATCTGGAAGAAATCCTGTTCCATTCAGGATTGTAGGTGGCCGAGGCCAGGTGCCCGGCAGAGGGAGTTTGGCACAAATGAAGGCCTGTTTCCAGGGGTAAGTAAAGTCAGCTGCCCAGGTGCCTGATGTCAGTTTGTAGGAGGCCTTTGGCCCTCCAAGGGAAGCCAGGCTTCCAGCTTGTGGCAGCTTGCATCTGGAAGAAATCCTGTTCCGTTTGGGATTGTATGTGGCCGAGGCCTGGTGCCCGGCAGAGGGCGTAGGGCACAAATGATGGCCTGTTTCCAGGAGTAAGTAAAGTCAGCTGCCCAGGTGCCTGATGTCAGTTTGCTGGTGGCATTTGTTCCTCCATGGGAATCCAGGCTTCCTGTTTTTGGCAGCTTGCATCTGGAAGAAATCCTGTTCCATTTGGGATTGTAGGTGGCCGAGGCCAGGTGCCCGGCAGACGAAGTTGGGCACAAAGGATGGCCTGTTTCCAGGGGTAAGTAAAGTCAGCTGCCCAGGTGCCTGATGTCAGTTTGTTGCAGGCCTCAGGCCCCCCAAGTGATGCTAGTCTTCCTGTTCAAGGCAGCTTGCATCTGGAAGAAATCCTCTTCCGTTCGGGATTGTAGGTGGCCGAGGCCTGGTGCCCGGCAGAGGGAGTTGGGCACAAAGGATGGCCTGTTTCCAGGAGTAAGTAAAGTCAGCTGCCCAGGTGCCTGATGTCAGTTTGTAGGAGGCCTTTGACCCTCCAAGGGAAGCAAGTCTTCCAGTTTGTGGCAGCTTGCATCTGGAAGAAATCCTGTTCCGTTCATGATTGTAGGTGCACGGAGCCAGGTGCCCGGCAGAGGGAGTTGGGAACAAAGGATGGCCTGTTTCCAGGGGTAAGTAAAGTCAGCTGCCCAGGTGCCTGATGTCAGTTAGTAGGAGGCCTTTGGCCCTTCAAGGGAAGCCAGGCTTCCAGTTTGTGGCAGCTTGCATCTGGAAATAATCCCTTTCCGTTCGGGATTGTACGTGGCCGAGGCCTGGTGCCCGGCAGAGGGAGTTGGGAACAAAGGATGGCCAGTTTCCAGGGGTAAGTAAAGTCAGATTCCCAGGTGTCTGATGTCAGTTTATAGGAGGCTTTTGGCCCTCCAAGGGAAGCCAGGCTTCCAGTTTGTGGACGCTTACATCTGGAAGAAATCCTGTTCCGTTCTGGATTGTAGGTGGACGGAGCAGGGTGCCCTGCTGAGGTAGTTGGGAACAAAGGATGGCCTGTTTCCAGGGGTAAGTAAAGTCAGCTGCCCAGGTGCCTGATGACAGTTTGTAGTAGGCATTTGGCTCTCCAAGGGAAGCCAGGCTTCCAGCTTGTGGCAGCTTGCATCTGGAAGAAATCCTGTTCCGTTCGGGATTGTAGGTGGCTGAGGCCAGGTGCCCGGCACAGGGAGTTGGGCACAAAGGATGGCTTCTTTCCAGGGGTAAGTAAAGTCAGCTGCCCAGGTGCCTGATGTCAGTTTATAGCAGGCCTTTGGCCCTCTAAAAGAAGCTAGTCTTCCAGTGTGTGGCAGCTTGCATCTGGAAGAAATCCTGTTCCGTTCGGGATTGTAGGTGGCCGAGGCCAGGTGCCCGGTAGAGGGAGTTGGGCACAAATGATGGCATGTTTCCAGGGGTAAGTTAAGTCGGCTGCCCAGGTGCCTGATGTCAGTTTGTAGGAGGCCTTTGGCCCGCCAAGGGAAGCTAGGCTTCCAGCTTATGGCAGCTTGCATCTGGAAGAAATCCTGTTCCGTTTGGGATTGTAGGTGGCTGAGGCCAGGTGCCCGGCAGAGGGAGTTGGGCACAAATGATGGCCTGTTTCCAGGGGTAAGTAACGTCAGTTGCCCAGGTGCCTGATGTCAGTTTGTAGGAGGCCTTTGGCCCTCCAAGGGAAGCAAGTCTTCCAGTTTGTGGCAGCTTGCATCTGGAAGAAGTCCTGTTTAGTTCCGGATTGTAGGTGGCCGAGGCCAGGTGCTCAGTAGAGGGAGTTGGGCACAAAGGATGGCCTGTTTCCAGGGGTAAGTAAAGTCAGATTCCCAGGTGCCTGATGTCAGTTTGTAGGAGGCTTTTGGCCCTCCAAGGGAAGCCAGGCTTCTTGCTTGTGGCAGCTTGCATCTGGAAGAAATCCTATTCCGTTCGGGATTGTACGTGGCCGAGGCCTGGTGCCTGGCTAAGGGAGTTGGGCACAAAGGGTGGGTTTCTCCAAAGGTAAGTAAAGTCAGCTGCCCAGGTGCCTGATGTCAGTTTGTAGCAGGCCTTTGGCCCTCTAAAGGAAGCTAGTCTTCCAGTTTGTGGCAGCTTGCATCTGGAAGAAATCCTGTTCCGTTCGGGATTGTATATGGCCGAGGCCAGGAGCCCGGCAGAGGGAGTTGGGCACAAATTATGGCCTGTTTCCAGGAGTAAGTAAAGTCAGCTGCCCAGGTGCCTGGTGTCAGTTTGTAGGAGGCCTTTGGCCCTCCAAGGAAGCAAGTCTTCCAGTTTGTGGCAGCTTGCATCTGGAAGAAATCCTGTTCCGTTCGGGATTGTAGGTGGCCGAGGCCAGGTGCCCGGCAGAGGGAGTTGGGCACAAATGATGGCCTGTTTCCAGGGGTAAGTAAAGTCAGCTGCCCAGGCGCCTGATGTCAGTTTGCAGGTGGCTATTGTTCCTCCATGGGAAGCCAGGCTTCCAGCGTGTGGCAGCTTGCATCTGGAAGAAATTCTGTTCCGTTCAGGATTGTAGGTGGCCGAGGCCTGGTGCCCGGCAGGGGGAGTTGGGCACAAAGGATGGCCAGTTTCAAGGGGTAAGTAAAGTCAGCTGCCCAGGTCCCTGATGTCATTTTGTAGCAGGCCTTTGGCCCTCCAAGAAAAACTAGTCTTCCAGTTTGTGGCAGCTTGCATCTGGAAGAAATCCTGTTCCATTCGGGATTGTAGGTGGCCGAGGCCAGGTGCCCGGCAGAGGGAGTTGGGCACAAATGAAGGCCTGTTTCCAGGGGTAAGTAAAGTCAGCTGCCCAGGTGCCTGATGTCAGTTTGTAGGAGGCCTTTGGCCCTCCAAGGGAAGCCAGGCTTCCAGCTTGTGGCAGCTTGCATCTGGAAGAAATCCTGTTCCGTTTGGGATTGTATGTGGCCGAGGCCTGGTGCCCGGCAGAGGGCGTAGGGCACAAATGATGGCCTGTTTCCAGGAGTAAGTAAAGTCAGCTGCCCAGGTGCCTGATGTCAGTTTGCTGGTGCCATTTGTTCCTCCATGGGAATCCAGGCTTCCTGTTTGTGGCAGCTTGCATCTGGAAGTAATCCTGTTCCATTTGGGATTGTAGGTGGCCGAGGCCAGGTGCCCGGCAGACGAAGTTGGGCACAAAGGATGGCCTGTTTCCAGGGGTAAGTAAAGTCAGCTGCCCAGGTGCCTGATGTCAGTTTGTTGCAGGCCTCAGGCCCCCCAAGTGATGCTAGTCTTCCTGTTCAAGGCAGCTTGCATCTGGAAGAAATCCTCTTCCGTTCGGGATTGTAGGTGGCCGAGGCCTGGTGCCCGGCAGAGGGAGTTGGGCACAAAGGATGGCCTGTTTCCAGGAGTAAGTAAAGTCAGCTGCCCAGGTGCCTGATGTCAGTTTGTAGGAGGCCTTTGACCCTCCAAGGGAAGCAAGTCTTCCAGTTTGTGGCAGCTTGCATCTGGAAGAAATCCTGTTCCGTTCATGATTGTAGCTGCACGGAGCCAGGTGCCCGGCAGAGGGAGTTGGGAACAAAGGATGGCCTGTTTCCAGGGGTAAGTAAAGTCAGCTGCCCAGGTGCCTGATGTCAGTTAGTAGGAGGCCTTTGGCCCTTCAAGGGAAGCCAGGCTTCCAGTTTGTGGCAGCTTGCATCTGGAAGAAATCCCTTTCCGTTCGGGATTGTACGTGGCCGAGGCCTGGTGCCCGGCAGAGGGAGTTGGACACAAAGGATGGCCTGTTTCCAGGGGTAAGTAAAGTCAGCTGCCCAGGTGTCTGATGTCAGTTTATAGGAGGCTTTTGGCGTTCCAAGGGAAGCCAGGCTTCCAGTTTGTGGCAGCTTGCATCTGGAAGTAATCCTGTTCCGTTCTGGATTGTAGGTGGCCGGAGCAGGGTGCCCTGCTGAGGTAGTTGGGAACAAATGATGCCCTGTTTCCAGGGGTAAGTAAAGTCAGCTGCCCAGGTGCCTGATGACAGTTTGTAGTAGGCATTTGGCTCTCCAAGGGAAGCCAGGCTTCCTGCTTGTGGCAGCTTGCATCTGGAAGAAATCCTGTTCCGTTCGGGATTGTAGGTCGCTGAGGCCAGGTGCCCGGAAGAGGGAGTTGGGCACAAAGGATGGCTTCTTTCCAGGGGTAAGTAAAGTCAGCTGCCCAGGTGCCTGATGTCAGTTTGTAGGAGGCCTTTGGCCCTCTAAGGGAAGCTAGTCTTCCAGTTCGTGGCAGCTTGCATCTGGAAGAAATCATGTTCCGTTCGGGATTGTAGGTGGCCGAGGCCAGGTGCCCGGCAGAGGGAGTTGGGCACAAATGATTGCCTGTTTCCAGGGGTAAGTAACGTCAGCTGCCCAGGTGCCTGATGTCAGTTTGTAGGAGGCCTTTGGCCCTCCAAGGGAAGCAAGTCTTCCAGTTTGTGGCAGCTTGCATCTGGAAGAAGTCCTGTTTAGTTCCGGATTGTAGGTGGCCGAGGCCAGGTGCTCAGCAGAGGGAGTTGGGCACAAAGGATGGCCTGTTTCCAGGGGTAAGTAAAGTCAGATTCCCAGGTGCCTGATGTCAGTTTTTGGGAGGTCTTTTGCCCTCCATGGGAAGCCAGGCTTCCTGCTTTTGGCAGCTTGCATCTGGAAGCAATGCTGTACTGTTCGGGATTGTAGGTGGCCGAGGCCAGGTGCCCGGCAGAGGGAGTTGGGCACAAAGGATGGCCTGTTTCTAGGGGTAAGTAAAGTCAGCTGCCCAGGTGCCTGATGTCAGTTTGTAGCAGGCATTTGACTCTCTAAAGGATGCTAGTCTTCCAGTTTGTAGCAGCTTGCATCTGGAAAAAATCCTGTTCCGTTCGGGATTGTAGGTGCATGGAGCTGGGTGCCCGGCAGAGGGAGTTCGGAACAAAGGATGGCCTGTTTTTAGGGGTAGGTAAAGTCAGCTGCCCAGGTGCCTGATGTCAGTTTGTAGCAGGCCTTTGGCCCTCTAAAGGAAGCTAGTCTTCCAGTTTGTGGCAGCTTGCATCTGGAAGAAATCCTGTTCCGTTCGGGATTGTATGTGGCCGAGTCCAGGAGCCCCGCAGAGGGAGTTGGGCACAAATGATGGCCTGTTTCCAGGAGTAAGTAAAGTCAACTGCCCAGGTGCCTGATGTCAGTTTGTAGGAGGCCTTTGGCCCTTCAAGGGAAACTAGTCTTCCAGTTTGTGGCAGCTTGCATCTGGAAGAAATCCTGTTCCATTCGGGATTGTAGGTGGCCGAGGCCAGGTGCCCGGCAGGGAGAGTAGGGCACAAAGGATGGCCTGTTTCCAGGGGTAAGTAAAGTCAGCTGCCCAGGTGCCTGATGTCAGTTTGTAGGAGGCCTTTGGCCCTCCAAGGGAAGCTAGTCTTCCAGTTTGTGGCTGCATGCATCTGGAAGAAATCCTGTTCTGTTTGGGATTGTAGGTGGCCGAGGCCTGCTGCCCGGCAGAGGGAGTTGGGCACAAAGGATGGCCTGTTTCCAGAGGTAAGAAAAGTCAGCTGTCCAGGTGCCTGATGTCAGTTTGTAGGAGGCCTTTGGCCCTCCATGGGAAGCTAGTCTTCCAGTTTGTGGCAGCTTGCATCTGGAAGAAATGCTGTTATGTTTGGGACTGTAGGTGGCCGACGCCTGGTGCCCGGCAGAGGGAGTTGGGCACAAAGGATGGCCTGTTTCCAGGGGTAAGTAAAGTCAGCTGCCCAGGTGCCTGATGTCAGTTTGTAGGAGGCCTTTGGCCCTCCAAGGGAAGCAAGTCTTCCAGTTTGTGGCAGCTTGCATCTGGAAGAAGTCCTGTTCTGTTCGGGATTGTAGGTGGCCGAGGCCAGGTGCCCGGCAGAGGGAGTTGGGAACAAAGGATGGCCTGTTTCCAGGGGTAAGTAAAGTCAGCTGCCCAGGTGCCTGATGTCAGTTAGTATGAGGCCTTTGGCCCTTCAAGGGAAGCCAGGCTTCCAGTTTGTGGCAGCTTGCATCTGGAAGAAATCCCTTTCCGTTCGGGATTGTACGTGGCCGAGGCCTGGTGCCCGGCACAGGGAGTTGGGAACAAAGGATGGCCTGTTTCCAGGGGTAAGTAAAGTCAGCTGCCCAGGTGTCTGATGTCAGTTTATAGGAGGCTTTTGGCCCTCCAAGGGAAGCCAGGCTTCCAGTTTGTGGCAGCATGCATCTGGAAGAAATCCTGTTCCGTTCTGGATTGTAGGTGGACGGAGCAGGGTGCCCTGCTGAGGTAGTTGGGAACAAAGGATGGCCTGTTTCCAGGGGTAAGTAAAGTCAGCTGCCCAGGTGCCTGATGACAGTTTGTAGTAGGCATTTGGCTCTCCAAGGGAAGCCAGGCTTCCAGCTTGTGGCAGCTTGCATCTGGAAGAAATCCTGTTCCGTTCGGGATTGTAGGTGGCTGAGGCCAGGTGCCCGGCAGAGGGAGTTGGGCACAAAGGATGGCTTCTTTCCAGGGGTAAGTAAAGTCAGCTGCCCAGGTGCCTGATGTCAGTTTGTATGAGGCCTTTGGCCCTCTAAAAGAAGCTAGTCTTCCAGTGTGTGGCAGCTTGCATCTGGAAGAAATCCTGTTCCGTTCGGGATTGTAGGTGGCCGAGGCCAGGTGCCCGGTAGAGGGAGTTGGGCACAAATGATGGCATGTTTCCAGGGGTAAGTTAAGTCGGCTGCCCAGGTGCCTGATGTCAGTTTGTAGGAGGCCTTTGGCCCGCCAAGGGAAGCTAGGCTTCCAGCTTATGGCAGCTTGCATCTGGAAGAAATCCTGTTCCGTTTGGGATTGTAGGTGGCTGAGGCCAGGTGCCCGGCAGAGGGAGTTGGGCACAAATGATGGCCTGTTTCCAGGGGTAAGTAACGTCAGTTGCCCAGGTGCCTGATGTCAGTTTGTAGGAGGCCTTTGGCCCTCCAAGGGAAGCAAGTCTTCCAGTTTGTGGCAGCTTGCATCTGGAAGAAGTCCTGTTTAGTTCCGGATTGTAGGTGGCCGAGGCCAGGTGCTCAGTAGAGGGAGTTGGGCACAAAGGATGGCCTGTTTCCAGGGGTAAGTAAAGTCAGATTCCCAGGTGCCTGATGTCAGTTTGTAGGAGGCTTTTGGCCCTCCAAGGGAAGCCAGGCTTCTTGCTTGTGGCAGCTTGCATCTGGAAGAAATCCTATTCCGTTCGGGATTGTACGTGGCCGAGGCCTGGTGCCTGGCTAAGGGAGTTGGGCACAAAGGGTGGGTTTCTCCAAAGGTAAGTAAAGTCAGCTGCCCAGGTGCCTGATGTCAGTTTGTAGCAGGCCTTTGGCCCTCTAAAGGAAGCTAGTCTTCCAGTTTGTGGCAGCTTGCATCTGGAAGAAATCCTGTTCCGTTCGGGATTGTATATGGCCGAGGCCAGGAGCCCGGCAGAGGGAGTTGGGCACAAATTATGGCCTGTTTCCAGGAGTAAGTAAAGTCAGCTGCCCAGGTGCCTGGTGTCAGTTTGTAGGAGGCCTTTGGCCCTCCAAGGAAGCAAGTCTTCCAGTTTGTGGCAGCTTTCATCTGGAAGAAATCCTGTTCCGTTCGGGATTGTAGGTGGCCGAGGCCAGGTGCCCGGCAGAGGGAGTTGGGCACAAATGATGGCCTGTTTCCAGGGGTAAGTAAAGTCAGCTGCCCAGGCGCCTGATGTCAGTTTGCAGGTGGCTATTGTTCCTCCATGGGAAGCCAGGCTTCCAGCGTGTGGCAGCTTGCATCTGGAAGAAATCCTGTTCCGTTCAGGATTGTAGGTGGCCGAGGCCTGGTGCCCGGCAGGGGGAGTTGGGCACAAAGGATGGCCAGTTTCGAGGGGTAAGTAAAGTCAGCTGCCCAGGTCCCTGATGTCATTTTGTAGCAGGCCTTTGGCCCTGCAAGAAAAACTAGTCTTCCAGTTTGTGGCAGCTTGCATCTGGAAGAAATCCTGTTCCATTCAGGATTGTAGGTGGCCGAGGCCAGGTGCCCGGCAGAGGGAGTTTGGCACAAATGAAGGCCTGTTTCCAGGGGTAAGTAAAGTCAGCTGCCCAGGTGCCTGATGTCAGTTTGTAGGAGGCCTTTGGCCCTCCAAGGGAAGCCAGGCTTCCAGCTTGTGGCAGCTTGCATCTGGAAGAAATCCTGTTCCGTTTGGGATTGTATGTGGCCGAGGCCTGGTGCCCGGCAGAGGGCGTAGGGCACAAATGATGGCCTGTTTCCAGGAGTAAGTAAAGTCAGCTGCCCAGGTGCCTGATGTCAGTTTGCTGGTGGCATTTGTTCCTCCATGGGAATCCAGGCTTCCTGTTTTTGGCAGCTTGCATCTGGAAGAAATCCTGTTCCATTTGGGATTGTAGGTGGCCGAGGCCAGGTGCCCGGCAGACGAAGTTGGGCACAAAGGATGGCCTGTTTCCAGGGGTAAGTAAAGTCAGCTGCCCAGGTGCCTGATGTCAGTTTGTTGCAGGCCTCAGGCCCCCCAAGTGATGCTAGTCTTCCTGTTCAAGGCAGCTTGCATCTGGAAGAAATCCTCTTCCGTTCGGGATTGTAGGTGGCCGAGGCCTGGTGCCCGGCAGAGGGAGTTGGGCACAAAGGATGGCCTGTTTCCAGGAGTAAGTAAAGTCAGCTGCCCAGGTGCCTGATGTCAGTTTGTAGGAGGCCTTTGACCCTCCAAGGGAAGCAAGTCTTCCAGTTTGTGGCAGCTTGCATCTGGAAGAAATCCTGTTCCGTTCATGATTGTAGGTGCACGGAGCCAGGTGCCCGGCAGAGGGAGTTGGGAACAAAGGATGGCCTGTTTCCAGGGGTAAGTAAAGTCAGCTGCCCAGGTGCCTGATGTCAGTTAGTAGGAGGCCTTTGGCCCTTCAAGGGAAGCCAGGCTTCCAGTTTGTGGCAGCTTGCATCTGGAAATAATCCCTTTCCGTTCGGGATTGTACGTGGCCGAGGCCTGGTGCCCGGCAGAGGGAGTTGGGAACAAAGGATGGCCAGTTTCCAGGGGTAAGTAAAGTCAGATTCCCAGGTGTCTGATGTCAGTTTATAGGAGGCTTTTGGCCCTCCAAGGGAAGCCAGGCTTCCAGTTTGTGGACGCTTACATCTGGAAGAAATCCTGTTCCGTTCTGGATTGTAGGTGGACGGAGCAGGGTGCCCTGCTGAGGTAGTTGGGAACAAAGGATGGCCTGTTTCCAGGGGTAAGTAAAGTCAGCTGCCCAGGTGCCTGATGACAGTTTGTAGTAGGCATTTGGCTCTCCAAGGGAAGCCAGGCTTCCAGCTTGTGGCAGCTTGCATCTGGAAGAAATCCTGTTCCGTTCGGGATTGTAGGTGGCTGAGGCCAGGTGCCCGGCACAGGGAGTTGGGCACAAAGGATGGCTTCTTTCCAGGGGTAAGTAAAGTCAGCTGCCCAGGTGCCTGATGTCAGTTTATAGCAGGCCTTTGGCCCTCTAAAAGAAGCTAGTCTTCCAGTGTGTGGCAGCTTGCATCTGGAAGAAATCCTGTTCCGTTCGGGATTGTAGGTGGCCGAGGCCAGGTGCCCGGTAGAGGGAGTTGGGCACAAATGATGGCATGTTTCCAGGGGTAAGTTAAGTCGGCTGCCCAGGTGCCTGATGTCAGTTTGTAGGAGGCCTTTGGCCCGCCAAGGGAAGCTAGGCTTCCAGCTTATGGCAGCTTGCATCTGGAAGAAATCCTGTTCCGTTTGGGATTGTAGGTGGCTGAGGCCAGGTGCCCGGCAGAGGGAGTTGGGCACAAATGATGGCCTGTTTCCAGGGGTAAGTAACGTCAGTTGCCCAGGTGCCTGATGTCAGTTTGTAGGAGGCCTTTGGCCCTCCAAGGGAAGCAAGTCTTCCAGTTTGTGGCAGCTTGCATCTGGAAGAAGTCCTGTTTAGTTCCGGATTGTAGGTGGCCGAGGCCAGGTGCTCAGTAGAGGGAGTTGGGCACAAAGGATGGCCTGTTTCCAGGGGTAAGTAAAGTCAGATTCCCAGGTGCCTGATGTCAGTTTGTAGGAGGCTTTTGGCCCTCCAAGGGAAGCCAGGCTTCTTGCTTGTGGCAGCTTGCATCTGGAAGAAATCCTATTCCGTTCGGGATTGTACGTGGCCGAGGCCTGGTGCCTGGCTAAGGGAGTTGGGCACAAAGGGTGGGTTTCTCCAAAGGTAAGTAAAGTCAGCTGCCCAGGTGCCTGATGTCAGTTTGTAGCAGGCCTTTGGCCCTCTAAAGGAAGCTAGTCTTCCAGTTTGTGGCAGCTTGCATCTGGAAGAAATCCTGTTCCGTTCGGGATTGTATATGGCCGAGGCCAGGAGCCCGGCAGAGGGAGTTGGGCACAAATTATGGCCTGTTTCCAGGAGTAAGTAAAGTCAGCTGCCCAGGTGCCTGGTGTCAGTTTGTAGGAGGCCTTTGGCCCTCCAAGGAAGCAAGTCTTCCAGTTTGTGGCAGCTTGCATCTGGAAGAAATCCTGTTCCGTTCGGGATTGTAGGTGGCCGAGGCCAGGTGCCCGGCAGAGGGAGTTGGGCACAAATGATGGCCTGTTTCCAGGGGTAAGTAAAGTCAGCTGCCCAGGCGCCTGATGTCAGTTTGCAGGTGGCTATTGTTCCTCCATGGGAAGCCAGGCTTCCAGCGTGTGGCAGCTTGCATCTGGAAGAAATTCTGTTCCGTTCAGGATTGTAGGTGGCCGAGGCCTGGTGCCCGGCAGGGGGAGTTGGGCACAAAGGATGGCCAGTTTCAAGGGGTAAGTAAAGTCAGCTGCCCAGGTCCCTGATGTCATTTTGTAGCAGGCCTTTGGCCCTCCAAGAAAAACTAGTCTTCCAGTTTGTGGCAGCTTGCATCTGGAAGAAATCCTGTTCCATTCGGGATTGTAGGTGGCCGAGGCCAGGTGCCCGGCAGAGGGAGTTGGGCACAAATGAAGGCCTGTTTCCAGGGGTAAGTAAAGTCAGCTGCCCAGGTGCCTGATGTCAGTTTGTAGGAGGCCTTTGGCCCTCCAAGGGAAGCCAGGCTTCCAGCTTGTGGCAGCTTGCATCTGGAAGAAATCCTGTTCCGTTTGGGATTGTATGTGGCCGAGGCCTGGTGCCCGGCAGAGGGCGTAGGGCACAAATGATGGCCTGTTTCCAGGAGTAAGTAAAGTCAGCTGCCCAGGTGCCTGATGTCAGTTTGCTGGTGCCATTTGTTCCTCCATGGGAATCCAGGCTTCCTGTTTGTGGCAGCTTGCATCTGGAAGTAATCCTGTTCCATTTGGGATTGTAGGTGGCCGAGGCCAGGTGCCCGGCAGACGAAGTTGGGCACAAAGGATGGCCTGTTTCCAGGGGTAAGTAAAGTCAGCTGCCCAGGTGCCTGATGTCAGTTTGTTGCAGGCCTCAGGCCCCCCAAGTGATGCTAGTCTTCCTGTTCAAGGCAGCTTGCATCTGGAAGAAATCCTCTTCCGTTCGGGATTGTAGGTGGCCGAGGCCTGGTGCCCGGCAGAGGGAGTTGGGCACAAAGGATGGCCTGTTTCCAGGAGTAAGTAAAGTCAGCTGCCCAGGTGCCTGATGTCAGTTTGTAGGAGGCCTTTGACCCTCCAAGGGAAGCAAGTCTTCCAGTTTGTGGCAGCTTGCATCTGGAAGAAATCCTGTTCCGTTCATGATTGTAGCTGCACGGAGCCAGGTGCCCGGCAGAGGGAGTTGGGAACAAAGGATGGCCTGTTTCCAGGGGTAAGTAAAGTCAGCTGCCCAGGTGCCTGATGTCAGTTAGTAGGAGGCCTTTGGCCCTTCAAGGGAAGCCAGGCTTCCAGTTTGTGGCAGCTTGCATCTGGAAGAAATCCCTTTCCGTTCGGGATTGTACGTGGCCGAGGCCTGGTGCCCGGCAGAGGGAGTTGGACACAAAGGATGGCCTGTTTCCAGGGGTAAGTAAAGTCAGCTGCCCAGGTGTCTGATGTCAGTTTATAGGAGGCTTTTGGCGTTCCAAGGGAAGCCAGGCTTCCAGTTTGTGGCAGCTTGCATCTGGAAGTAATCCTGTTCCGTTCTGGATTGTAGGTGGCCGGAGCAGGGTGCCCTGCTGAGGTAGTTGGGAACAAATGATGCCCTGTTTCCAGGGGTAAGTAAAGTCAGCTGCCCAGGTGCCTGATGACAGTTTGTAGTAGGCATTTGGCTCTCCAAGGGAAGCCAGGCTTCCTGCTTGTGGCAGCTTGCATCTGGAAGAAATCCTGTTCCGTTCGGGATTGTAGGTCGCTGAGGCCAGGTGCCCGGAAGAGGGAGTTGGGCACAAAGGATGGCTTCTTTCCAGGGGTAAGTAAAGTCAGCTGCCCAGGTGCCTGATGTCAGTTTGTAGGAGGCCTTTGGCCCTCTAAGGGAAGCTAGTCTTCCAGTTCGTGGCAGCTTGCATCTGGAAGAAATCATGTTCCGTTCGGGATTGTAGGTGGCCGAGGCCAGGTGCCCGGCAGAGGGAGTTGGGCACAAATGATTGCCTGTTTCCAGGGGTAAGTAACGTCAGCTGCCCAGGTGCCTGATGTCAGTTTGTAGGAGGCCTTTGGCCCTCCAAGGGAAGCAAGTCTTCCAGTTTGTGGCAGCTTGCATCTGGAAGAAGTCCTGTTTAGTTCCGGATTGTAGGTGGCCGAGGCCAGGTGCTCAGCAGAGGGAGTTGGGCACAAAGGATGGCCTGTTTCCAGGGGTAAGTAAAGTCAGATTCCCAGGTGCCTGATGTCAGTTTTTGGGAGGTCTTTTGCCCTCCATGGGAAGCCAGGCTTCCTGCTTTTGGCAGCTTGCATCTGGAAGCAATGCTGTACTGTTCGGGATTGTAGGTGGCCGAGGCCAGGTGCCCGGCAGAGGGAGTTGGGCACAAAGGATGGCCTGTTTCTAGGGGTAAGTAAAGTCAGCTGCCCAGGTGCCTGATGTCAGTTTGTAGCAGGCATTTGACTCTCTAAAGGATGCTAGTCTTCCAGTTTGTAGCAGCTTGCATCTGGAAAAAATCCTGTTCCGTTCGGGATTGTAGGTGCATGGAGCTGGGTGCCCGGCAGAGGGAGTTCGGAACAAAGGATGGCCTGTTTTTAGGGGTAGGTAAAGTCAGCTGCCCAGGTGCCTGATGTCAGTTTGTAGCAGGCCTTTGGCCCTCTAAAGGAAGCTAGTCTTCCAGTTTGTGGCAGCTTGCATCTGGAAGAAATCCTGTTCCGTTCGGGATTGTATGTGGCCGAGTCCAGGAGCCCCGCAGAGGGAGTTGGGCACAAATGATGGCCTGTTTCCAGGAGTAAGTAAAGTCAACTGCCCAGGTGCCTGATGTCAGTTTGTAGGAGGCCTTTGGCCCTTCAAGGGAAACTAGTCTTCCAGTTTGTGGCAGCTTGCATCTGGAAGAAATCCTGTTCCATTCGGGATTGTAGGTGGCCGAGGCCAGGTGCCCGGCAGGGAGAGTAGGGCACAAAGGATGGCCTGTTTCCAGGGGTAAGTAAAGTCAGCTGCCCAGGTGCCTGATGTCAGTTTGTAGGAGGCCTTTGGCCCTCCAAGGGAAGCTAGTCTTCCAGTTTGTGGCTGCATGCATCTGGAAGAAATCCTGTTCTGTTTGGGATTGTAGGTGGCCGAGGCCTGCTGCCCGGCAGAGGGAGTTGGGCACAAAGGATGGCCTGTTTCCAGAGGTAAGAAAAGTCAGCTGTCCAGGTGCCTGATGTCAGTTTGTAGGAGGCCTTTGGCCCTCCATGGGAAGCTAGTCTTCCAGTTTGTGGCAGCTTGCATCTGGAAGAAATGCTGTTATGTTTGGGACTGTAGGTGGCCGACGCCTGGTGCCCGGCAGAGGGAGTTGGGCACAAAGGATGGCCTGTTTCCAGGGGTAAGTAAAGTCAGCTGCCCAGGTGCCTGATGTCAGTTTGTAGGAGGCCTTTGGCCCTCCAAGGGAAGCAAGTCTTCCAGTTTGTGGCAGCTTGCATCTGGAAGAAGTCCTGTTCTGTTCGGGATTGTAGGTGGCCGAGGCCAGGTGCCCGGCAGAGGGAGTTGGGAACAAAGGATGGCCTGTTTCCAGGGGTAAGTAAAGTCAGCTGCCCAGGTGCCTGATGTCAGTTAGTATGAGGCCTTTGGCCCTTCAAGGGAAGCCAGGCTTCCAGTTTGTGGCAGCTTGCATCTGGAAGAAATCCCTTTCCGTTCGGGATTGTACGTGGCCGAGGCCTGGTGCCCGGCACAGGGAGTTGGGAACAAAGGATGGCCTGTTTCCAGGGGTAAGTAAAGTCAGCTGCCCAGGTGTCTGATGTCAGTTTATAGGAGGCTTTTGGCCCTCCAAGGGAAGCCAGGCTTCCAGTTTGTGGCAGCATGCATCTGGAAGAAATCCTGTTCCGTTCTGGATTGTAGGTGGACGGAGCAGGGTGCCCTGCTGAGGTAGTTGGGAACAAAGGATGGCCTGTTTCCAGGGGTAAGTAAAGTCAGCTGCCCAGGTGCCTGATGACAGTTTGTAGTAGGCATTTGGCTCTCCAAGGGAAGCCAGGCTTCCAGCTTGTGGCAGCTTGCATCTGGAAGAAATCCTGTTCCGTTCGGGATTGTAGGTGGCTGAGGCCAGGTGCCCGGCAGAGGGAGTTGGGCACAAAGGATGGCTTCTTTCCAGGGGTAAGTAAAGTCAGCTGCCCAGGTGCCTGATGTCAGTTTGTATGAGGCCTTTGGCCCTCTAAAAGAAGCTAGTCTTCCAGTGTGTGGCAGCTTGCATCTGGAAGAAATCCTGTTCCGTTCGGGATTGTAGGTGGCCGAGGCCAGGTGCCCGGTAGAGGGAGTTGGGCACAAATGATGGCATGTTTCCAGGGGTAAGTTAAGTCGGCTGCCCAGGTGCCTGATGTCAGTTTGTAGGAGGCCTTTGGCCCGCCAAGGGAAGCTAGGCTTCCAGCTTATGGCAGCTTGCATCTGGAAGAAATCCTGTTCCGTTTGGGATTGTAGGTGGCTGAGGCCAGGTGCCCGGCAGAGGGAGTTGGGCACAAATGATGGCCTGTTTCCAGGGGTAAGTAACGTCAGTTGCCCAGGTGCCTGATGTCAGTTTGTAGGAGGCCTTTGGCCCTCCAAGGGAAGCAAGTCTTCCAGTTTGTGGCAGCTTGCATCTGGAAGAAGTCCTGTTTAGTTCCGGATTGTAGGTGGCCGAGGCCAGGTGCTCAGTAGAGGGAGTTGGGCACAAAGGATGGCCTGTTTCCAGGGGTAAGTAAAGTCAGATTCCCAGGTGCCTGATGTCAGTTTGTAGGAGGCTTTTGGCCCTCCAAGGGAAGCCAGGCTTCTTGCTTGTGGCAGCTTGCATCTGGAAGAAATCCTATTCCGTTCGGGATTGTACGTGGCCGAGGCCTGGTGCCTGGCTAAGGGAGTTGGGCACAAAGGGTGGGTTTCTCCAAAGGTAAGTAAAGTCAGCTGCCCAGGTGCCTGATGTCAGTTTGTAGCAGGCCTTTGGCCCTCTAAAGGAAGCTAGTCTTCCAGTTTGTGGCAGCTTGCATCTGGAAGAAATCCTGTTCCGTTCGGGATTGTATATGGCCGAGGCCAGGAGCCCGGCAGAGGGAGTTGGGCACAAATTATGGCCTGTTTCCAGGAGTAAGTAAAGTCAGCTGCCCAGGTGCCTGGTGTCAGTTTGTAGGAGGCCTTTGGCCCTCCAAGGAAGCAAGTCTTCCAGTTTGTGGCAGCTTGCATCTGGAAGAAATCCTGTTCCGTTCGGGATTGTAGGTGGCCGAGGCCAGGTGCCCGGCAGAGGGAGTTGGGCACAAATGATGGCCTGTTTCCAGGGGTAAGTAAAGTCAGCTGCCCAGGCGCCTGATGTCAGTTTGCAGGTGGCTATTGTTCCTCCATGGGAAGCCAGGCTTCCAGCGTGTGGCAGCTTGCATCTGGAAGAAATTCTGTTCCGTTCAGGATTGTAGGTGGCCGAGGCCTGGTGCCCGGCAGGGGGAGTTGGGCACAAAGGATGGCCAGTTTCAAGGGGTAAGTAAAGTCAGCTGCCCAGGTCCCTGATGTCATTTTGTAGCAGGCCTTTGGCCCTCCAAGAAAAACTAGTCTTCCAGTTTGTGGCAGCTTGCATCTGGAAGAAATCCTGTTCCATTCGGGATTGTAGGTGGCCGAGGCCAGGTGCCCGGCAGAGGGAGTTGGGCACAAATGAAGGCCTGTTTCCAGGGGTAAGTAAAGTCAGCTGCCCAGGTGCCTGATGTCAGTTTGTAGGAGGCCTTTGGCCCTCCAAGGGAAGCCAGGCTTCCAGCTTGTGGCAGCTTGCATCTGGAAGAAATCCTGTTCCGTTTGGGATTGTATGTGGCCGAGGCCTGGTGCCCGGCAGAGGGCGTAGGGCACAAATGATGGCCTGTTTCCAGGAGTAAGTAAAGTCAGCTGCCCAGGTGCCTGATGTCAGTTTGCTGGTGCCATTTGTTCCTCCATGGGAATCCAGGCTTCCTGTTTGTGGCAGCTTGCATCTGGAAGAAATCCTGTTCCATTTGGGATTGTAGGTGGCCGAGGCCAGGTGCCCGGCAGACGAAGTTGGGCACAAAGGATGGCCTGTTTCCAGGGGTAAGTAAAGTCAGCTGCCCAGGTGCCTGATGTCAGTTTGTTGCAGGCCTCAGGCCCCCCAAGTGATGCTAGTCTTCCTGTTCAAGGCAGCTTGCATCTGGAAGAAATCCTCTTCCGTTCGGGATTGTAGGTGGCCGAGGCCTGGTGCCCGGCAGAGGGAGTTGGGCACAAAGGATGGCCTGTTTCCAGGAGTAAGTAAAGTCAGCTGCCCAGGTGCCTGATGTCAGTTTGTAGGAGGCCTTTGACCCTCCAAGGGAAGCAAGTCTTCCACTTTGTGGCAGCTTGCATCTGGAAGAAATCCTGTTCCGTTCATGATTGTAGGTGCACGGAGCCAGGTGCCCGGCAGAGGGAGTTGGGAACAAAGGATGGCCTGTTTCCAGGGGTAAGTAAAGTCAGCTGCCCAGGTGCCTGATGTCAGTTAGTAGGAGGCCTTTGGCCCTTCAAGGGAAGCCAGGCTTCCAGTTTGTGGCAGCTTGCATCTGGAAGAAATCCCTTTCCGTTCGGGATTGTACGTGGCCGAGGCCTGGTGCCCGGCAGAGGGAGTTGGACACAAAGGATGGCCTGTTTCCAGGGGTAAGTAAAGTCAGCTGCCCAGGTGTCTGATGTCAGTTTATAGGAGGCTTTTGGCGTTCCAAGGGAAGCCAGGCTTCCAGTTTGTGGCAGCTTGCATCTGGAAGTAATCCTGTTCCGTTCTGGATTGTAGGTGGCCGGAGCAGGGTGCCCTGCTGAGGTAGTTGGGAACAAATGATGCCCTGTTTCCAGGGGTAAGTAAAGTCAGCTGCCCAGGTGCCTGATGACAGTTTGTAGTAGGCATTTGGCTCTCCAAGGGAAGCCAGGCTTCCTGCTTGTGGCAGCTTGCATCTGGAAGAAATCCTGTTCCGTTCGGGATTGTAGGTCGCTGAGGCCAGGTGCCCGGAAGAGGGAGTTGGGCACAAAGGATGGCTTCTTTCCAGGGGTAAGTAAAGTCAGCTGCCCAGGTGCCTGATGTCAGTTTGTAGGAGGCCTTTGGCCCTCTAAGGGAAGCTAGTCTTCCAGTTCGTGGCAGCTTGCATCTGGAAGAAATCATGTTCCGTTCGGGATTGTAGGTGGCCGAGGCCAGGTGCCCGGCAGAGGGAGTTGGGCACAAATGATTGCCTGTTTCCAGGGGTAAGTAACGTCAGCTGCCCAGGTGCCTGATGTCAGTTTGTAGGAGGCCTTTGGCCCTCCAAGGGAAGCAAGTCTTCCAGTTTGTGGCAGCTTGCATCTGGAAGAAGTCCTGTTTAGTTCCGGATTGTAGGTGGCCGAGGCCAGGTGCTCAGCAGAGGGAGTTGGGCGCAAAGGATGGCCTGTTTCCAGGGGTAAGTAAAGTCAGATTCCCAGGTGCCTGATGTCAGTTTTTGGGAGGTCTTTTGCCCTCCATGGGAAGCCAGGCTTCCTGCTTTTGGCAGCTTGCATCTGGAAGCAATGCTGTACTGTTCGGGATTGTAGGTGGCCGAGGCCAGGTGCCCGGCAGAGGGAGTTGGGCACAAAGGATGGCCTGTTTCTAGGGGTAAGTAAAGTCAGCTGCCCAGGTGCCTGATGTCAGTTTGTAGCAGGCATTTGACTCTCTAAAGGATGCTAGTCTTCCAGTTTGTAGCAGCTTGCATCTGGAAAAAATCCTGTTCCGTTCGGGATTGTAGGTGCATGGAGCTGGGTGCCCGGCAGAGGGAGTTCGGAACAAAGGATGGCCTGTTTTTAGGGGTAGGTAAAGTCAGCTGCCCAGGTGCCTGATGTCAGTTTGTAGCAGGCCTTTGGCCCTCTAAAGGAAGCTAGTCTTCCAGTTTGTGGCAGCTTGCATCTGGAAGAAATCCTGTTCCGTTCGGGATTGTATGTGGCCGAGTCCAGGAGCCCCGCAGAGGGAGTTGGGCACAAATGATGGCCTGTTTCCAGGAGTAAGTAAAGTCAACTGCCCAGGTGCCTGATGTCAGTTTGTAGGAGGCCTTTGGCCCTTCAAGGGAAACTAGTCTTCCAGTTTGTGGCAGCTTGCATCTGGAAGAAATCCTGTTCCATTCGGGATTGTAGGTGGCCGAGGCCAGGTGCCCGGCAGGGAGAGTAGGGCACAAAGGATGGCCTGTTTCCAGGGGTAAGTAAAGTCAGCTGCCCAGGTGCCTGATGTCAGTTTGTAGGAGGCCTTTGGCCCTCCAAGGGAAGCTAGTCTTCCAGTTTGTGGCTGCATGCATCTGGAAGAAATCCTGTTCTGTTTGGGATTGTAGGTGGCCGAGGCCTGCTGCCCGGCAGAGGGAGTTGGGCACAAAGGATGGCCTGTTTCCAGAGGTAAGAAAAGTCAGCTGTCCAGGTGCCTGATGTCAGTTTGTAGGAGGCCTTTGGCCCTCCATGGGAAGCTAGTCTTCCAGTTTGTGGCAGCTTGCATCTGGAAGAAATGCTGTTATGTTTGGGACTGTAGGTGGCCGACGCCTGGTGCCCGGCAGAGGGAGTTGGGCACAAAGGATGGCCTGTTTCCAGGGGTAAGTAAAGTCAGCTGCCCAGGTGCCTGATGTCAGTTTGTAGGAGGCCTTTGGCCCTCCAAGGGAAGCAAGTCTTCCAGTTTGTGGCAGCTTGCATCTGGAAGAAGTCCTGTTCTGTTCGGGATTGTAGGTGGCCGAGGCCAGGTGCCCGGCAGAGGGAGTTGGGAACAAAGGATGGCCTGTTTCCAGGGGTAAGTAAAGTCAGCTGCCCAGGTGCCTGATGTCAGTTAGTATGAGGCCTTTGGCCCTTCAAGGGAAGCCAGGCTTCCAGTTTGTGGCAGCTTGCATCTGGAAGAAATCCCTTTCCGTTCGGGATTGTACGTGGCCGAGGCCTGGTGCCCGGCACAGGGAGTTGGGAACAAAGGATGGCCTGTTTCCAGGGGTAAGTAAAGTCAGCTGCCCAGGTGTCTGATGTCAGTTTATAGGAGGCTTTTGGCCCTCCAAGGGAAGCCAGGCTTCCAGTTTGTGGCAGCATGCATCTGGAAGAAATCCTGTTCCGTTCTGGATTGTAGGTGGACGGAGCAGGGTGCCCTGCTGAGGTAGTTGGGAACAAAGGATGGCCTGTTTCCAGGGGTAAGTAAAGTCAGCTGCCCAGGTGCCTGATGACAGTTTGTAGTAGGCATTTGGCTCTCCAAGGGAAGCCAGGCTTCCAGCTTGTGGCAGCTTGCATCTGGAAGAAATCCTGTTCCGTTCGGGATTGTAGGTGGCTGAGGCCAGGTGCCCGGCAGAGGGAGTTGGGCACAAAGGATGGCCTGTTTCCAGGGGTAAGTAAAGTCAGCTGCCCAGGTGCCTGATGTCAGTTTGTAGGAGGCCTTTGGCCCTCCAAGGGAAGCAAGTCTTCCAGTTTGTGGCAGCTTGCATCTGGAAGAAGTCCTGTTTAGTTCCGGATTGTAGGTGGCCGAGGCCAGGTGCTCAGCAGAGGGAGTTGGGCACAAAGGATGGCCTGTTTCCAGGGGTAAGTAAAGTCAGATTCCCAGGTGCCTGATGTCAGTTTGTAGGAGGCTTTTGGCCCTCCAAGGGAAGCCAGGCTTCCTGCTTGTGGCAGCTTGCATCTGGAAGAAATCCTATTCCGTTCGGGATTGTACGTGGCCGAGGCCTGGTGCCCGGCTAAGGGAGTTGGGCACAAACGGTGGGTTTCTCCAAAGGTAAGTAAAGTCAGCTGCCCAGGTGCCTGATGTCAGTTTGTAGCAGGCCTTTGGCCCTCTAAAGGAAGCTAGTCTTCCAGTTTGTGGCAGCTTGCATCTGGAAGAAATCCTGTTCCGTTCGGGATTGTATGTGGCCGAGGCCAGGATCCCGGCAGAGGGAGTTGGGCACAAAGGATGGCCTGTTTCCAGGAGTAAGTAAAGTCAGCTGCCCAGGTGCCTGATATCAGTTTGTAGGAGGCCTTTGGCCCTTCAAGGGAAACTAGTCTTCCAGTTTGTGGCAGCTTGCATCTGGAAGAAATCCTGTTCCGTTTGGGATTGTAGGTGTCCGAGGCTGGGTGCCCGGCAGAGGGAGTTGGGCACATAGATGGCCTGTTTCCAGGGGTAAGTAAAGTCAGCTGCCCAGGTGCCTGATGTCAGTTAGTAGGAGGCCTTTGGCCCTCCAAGGGAAGCAAGTCTACCAGTTTGTGGCAGCTTGCATCTGGAAGAAATCCTGTTCCATTCGGGATTGTAGGTGGCCGAGGCCAGGTGCCCGGCAGAGGGAGTTGGGCTCAAAGGATGGCTTCTTTCCAGGGGTAAGTAAAGTCAGCGGCCCAGGTGCCTGATGTCAGTTTGTATGAGGCCTTTGGCCCTCTAAAAGAAGCTAGTCTTCAAGTGTGTGGCAGCTTGCATCTGGAAGAAATCCTGTTCCGTTCGGGATTGTAGGTGGCCGAGGCCAGGTGCCCGGCAGAGGGAGTTGGGCACAAATGATGGCCTGTTTCCAGGGGTAAGTTAAGTCGGCTGCCCAGGTGCCTGATGTCAGTTTGTAGGAGGCCTTTGGCCCGCCAAGGGAAGCTAGGCTTCCAGCTTATGGCAGCTTGCATCTGGAAGAAATCCTGTTCCGTTTGGGATTGTAGGTGGCTGAGGCCAGGTGCCCGGCTGAGGGAGTTGGGCACAAATGATGGCCTGTTTCCAGGGGTAAGTAACGTCAGCTGCCCAGGTGCCTGATGTCAGTTTGTAGGAGGCCTTTGACCCTCCAAGGGAAGCAAGTCTTCCAGTTTGTGGCAGCTTGCATCTGGAAGAAGTCCTGTTTAGTTCCGGATTGTAGGTGGCCGAGGCCAGGTGCTCAGCAGAGGGAGTTGGGCACAAAGGATGGCCTGTTTCCAGGGGTAAGTAAAGTCAGATTCCCAGGTGCCTGATGTCAGTTTGTAGGAGGCTTTTGGCCCTCCAAGGGAAGCCAGGCTTCCTGCTTGTGGCAGCTTGCATCTGGAAGAAATCCTATTCCGTTCGGGATTGTACGTGGCCGAGGCCTGGTGCCCGGCTAAGGGAGTTGGGCACAAAGGGTGGGTTTCTCCAAAGGTAAGTAAAGTCAGCTGCCCAGGTGCCTGATGTCAGTTTGTAGCAGGCCTTTGGCCCTCTAAAGGAAGCTAGTCTTCCAGTTTGTGGCAGCTTGCATCTGGAAGAAATCCTGTTCCGTTCGGGATTGTATGTGGCCGAGGCCAGGAGCCCGGCAGAGGGAGTTAGGCACAAATTATGGCCTGTTTCCAGGAGTAAGTAAAGTCAGCTGCCCAGGTGCCTGATATCAGTTTGTAGGAGGCCTTTGGCCCTTCAAGGGAAACTAGTCTTCCAGTTTGTGGCAGCTTGCATCTGGAAGAAATCCTGTTCCATTCGGGATTGTAGGTGGCCGAGGCCAGGTGCCCGGCAGAGGGAGTTGGGCAGAAGTGAAGGCCTGTTTCCAGGGGTAAGTAAAGTCAGCTGCCCAGGTGCCTGATGTCAGTTTGTAGGAGGCCTTTGGCCCTCCAAGGGAAGCCAGGCTTCCAGCTTGTGGCAGCTTGCATCTGGAAGAAATCCTGTTCCGTTTGGGATTGTATGTGGCCGAGGCCTGGTGCCCGGCAGAGGGCGTAGGGCACAAATGATGGCATGTTTCCAGGAGTAAGTAAAGTCAGCTGCCCAGGTGCCTGATGTCAGTTTGCAGGTGGCATTTGTTCCTCCATGGGAATCCAGGCTTCCTGTTTGTGGCAGCTTGCATCTGGAAGTAATCCTGTTCCATTTGGGATTGTAGGTGGCCGAGGCCAGGTGCCCGGCAGACGGAGTTGGGCACAAAGGATGGCCTGTTTCCAGGGGTAAGTAAAGTCAGCTGCCCAGGTGCCTGATGTCAGTTTGTTGCAGGCCTCAGGCCCCCCAAGTGATGCTAGTCTTCCTGTTCAAGGTAGCTTGCATCTGGAAGAAATCCTCTTCCGTTCGGGATTGTAGGTGGCCGAGGCCTGGTGCCCGGCAGAGGGAGTTGGGCACAAAGGATGGCCTGTTTCCAGGGGTAAGTAAAGTCAGCTGCCCAGGTGCCTGATGTCAGTTTGTAGGAGGCCTTTGACCCTCCAAGGGAAGCAAGTCTTCCAGTTTGTGGCAGCTTGCATCTGGAAGAAATCCTGTTCCGTTCATGATTGTAGGTGCACATAGCCAGGTGCCCGGCAGAGGGAGTTGGGAACAAAGGATGGCCTGTTTCCAGGGGTAAGTAAAGTCAGCTGCCCAGGTGCCTGATGTCAGTTAGTAGGAGGCCTTTGGCCCTTCAAGGGAAGCCAGGCTTCCAGTTTGTGGCAGCTTGCATCTGGAAGAAATCCCTTTCCGTTCGGGATTGTACGTGGCCGAGGCCTGGTGCCCGGCAGAGGGAGTTGGGAACAAAGGATGGCCAGTTTCCAGGGGTAAGTAAAGTCAGCTGCCCAGGTGTCTGATGTCAGTTTATAGGAGGCTTTTGGCCCTCCAAGGGAAGCCAGGCTTCCAGTTTGTGGCAGCTTGCATCTGGAAGAAATCCTGTTCCGTTCTGGATTGTAGGTGGCCGGAGCAGGGTGCCCTGCTGAGGTAGTTGGGAACAAAGGATGGCCTGTTTCCAGGGGTAAGTAAAGTCAGCTGCCCAGGTGCCTGATGACAGTTTGTAGTAGGCATTTGGCTCTCCAAGGGAAGCCAGGCTTCCAGCTTGTGGCAGCTTGCATCTGGAAGAAATCCTGTTCCGTTCGGGATTGTAGGTGGCTGAGGCCAGGTGCCCGGCAGAGGGAGTTGGGCACAAAGGATGGCTTCTTTCCAGGGGTAAGTAAAGTCAGCTGCCCAGGTGCCTGATGTCAGTTTGTAGCAGGCCTTTGGCCCTCTAAAAGAAGCTAGTCTTCCAGTGTGTGGCAGCTTGCATCTGGAAGAAATCCTGTTCCGTTCGGGATTGTAGGTGGCCGAGGCCAGGTGCCCGGCAGAGGGAGTTGGGCACAAATGATGGCCTGTTTCCAGGGGTAAGTTAAGTCGGCTGCCCTGGTGTCTGATGTCAGTTTGTAGGAGGCCTTTGGCCCGCCAAGGGAAGCTAGGCTTCCAGCTTGTGGCAGCTTGCATCTGGAAGAAATCCTGTTCCGTTTGGGATTGTTGGTGGCCAAGGGCTGGTGCCCGGCAGAGGGAGTTGGGCACAAAGGATGGCCTGTTTCCAGGGGTAAGTAAAGTCAGCTGCCCAGGTGCCTGATGTCAGTTTGTAGGAGGCCTTTGGCCCTCTAAGGGAAGCTAGTCTTCCAGTTCGTGGCAGCTTGCATCTGGAAGAAATCATGTTCCGTTCGGGATTGTAGGTGGCCGAGGCCAGGTGCCCGGCAGAGGGAGTTGGGCACAAATGATTGCCTGTTTCCAGGGGTAAGTAACGTCAGCTGCCCAGGTGCCTGATGTCAGTTTGTAGGAGGCCTTTGGCCCTCCAAGGGAAGCAAGTCTTCCAGTTTGTGGCAGCTTGCATCTGGAAGAAGTTTTGTTTAGTTCCGGATTGTAGGTGGCCGAGGCCAGGTGCTCAGCAGAGGGAGTTGGGCACAAAGGATGGCCTGTTTCCAGGGGTAAGTAAAGTCAGATTCCCAGGTGCCTGATGTCAGTTTTTGGGAGGTCTTTTGCCCTCCATGGGAAGCCAGGCTTCCTGCTTGTGGCAGCTTGCATCTGGAAGCAATGCTGTACCGTTCGGGATTGTAGGTGGCCGAGGCCAGGTGCCCGGCAGAGGGAGTTGGGCACAAAGGATGGCCTGTTTCTAGGGGTAAGTAAAGTCAGCTGCCCAGGTGCCTGATGTCAGTTTGTAGCAGGCATTTGGCCCTCCAAGGGAAGCCAGGCTTCCTGCTTGTGGCAGCTTGCATCTGGAAGAAATCCTATTCCGTTCGGGATTGTACGTGGCCGAGGCCTGGTGCCCGGCTAAGGGAGTTGGGCACAAAGGGTGGGATTCTCCAAAGGTAAGTAAAGTCAGCTGCCCAGGTGCCTGATGTCAGTTTGTAGCAGGCCTTTGGCCCTCTAAAGGAAGCTAGTCTTCCAGTTTGTGGCAGCTTGCATCTGGAAGAAATCCTGTTCCGTTCGGGATTGTATGTGGCCGAGTCCAGGAGCCCGGCAGAGGGAGTTGGGCACAAATGATGGCCTGGTTCCAGGAGTAAGTAAAGTCAGCTGCCCAGGTGCCTGATGTCAGTTTGTAGGAGGCCTTTGGCCCTTCAAGGGAAACTAGTCTTCCAGTTTGTGGCAGCTTGCATCTGGAAGAAATCCTGTTCCATTCGGGATTGTAGGTGGCCGAGGCCAGGTGCCTGGCAGGGAGAGTAGGGCACAAAGGATGGCCTGTTTCCAGGGGTAAGTAAAGTCAGCTGCCCAGGTGCCTGATGTCAGTTTGTAGGAGGCCTTTGGCCCTCCAAGGGATGCAAGTCTTCCAGTTTGTGGCAGCTTGCATCTGGAAGAAGTCCTGTTCCGTTCGGGATTGTAGGTGGCCGAGGCCAGGTGCCTGGCAGAGGGAGTTGGGCACAAAGGATGGCCTGTTTCCAGGGGTTGGTAAAGTCAGCTGCCCAGGTGCCTGATGTCAGTTTGTAGGAGGCCTTTGGCCCTCCATGGGAAGCCAGGCTTCCTGCTTGTGGCAGCTTGCATCTGGAAGAAATCCTGTTCCGTTTGGGATTGTAGGTGTCCGAGGCTAGGTGCCCGGCAGAGGGAGTTGGGCACAAAGGATGGCCTGTTTCCAGGGGTAAGTAAAGTCAGCTGCCCAGGTGCATGTGTCAGTTTGTAGGAGGCCTTTGGCCCTCCAAGGGAAGCAAGTCTACCAGTTTGTGGCAGCTTGCATCTGGAAGAAATCCTGTTCCGTTCGGGATTGTAGGTGGCCGAGGCCAGGTGCCCGGCAGAGGGAATTGGGCACAAATGGTGGCCTGTTTCCAGGGGTAAGTAAAGTCAGCGGCCCAGGTGCCTGATGTCAGTTTGCAGGTGGCTATTGTTCCTCCATGGGAAGCCAGGCTTCCAGCTTGTGGCAGCTTGCATCTGGAAGAAATCCTGTTCCGTTCAGGATTGTAGGTGGCCGAGGCCTGGTGCCCGGCAGGGGGAGTTGGGCACAAAGGATGGCCTGTTTCCAGGGGTAAGTAAAGTCAGCTGCCCAGGTGCCTGATGTCAGTTTGTAGGAGGCCTTTGGCCCTCTAAGGGAAGCTAGTCTTCCAGTTCGTGGCAGCTTGCATCTGGAAGAAATCATGTTCCGTTCGGGATTGTAGGTGGCCGAGGCCAGGTGCCCGGCAGAGGGAGTTGGGCACAAATGATTGCCTGTTTCCAGGGGTAAGTAACGTCAGCTGCCCAGGTGCCTGATGTCAGTTTGTAGGAGGCCTTTGGCCCTCCAAGGGAAGCAAGTCTTCCAGTTTGTGGCAGCTTGCATCTGGAAGAAGTCCTGTTTAGTTCCGGATTGTAGGTGGCCGAGGCCAGGTGCTCAGCAGAGGGAGTTGGGCACAAAGGATGGCCTGTTTCCAGGGGTAAGTAAAGTCAGATTCCCAGGTGCCTGATGTCAGTTTTTGGGAGGTCTTTTGCCCTCCATGGGAAGCCAGGCTTCCTGCTTGTGGCAGCTTGCATCTGGAAGCAATGCTGTACCGTTCGGGATTGTAGGTGGCCGAGGCCAGGTGCCCGGCAGAGGGAGTTGGGCACAAAGGATGGCCTGTTTCTAGGGGTAAGTAAAGTCAGCTGCCCAGGTGCCTGATGTCAGTTTGTAGGAGGCTTTTGGCCCTCCAAGGGAAGCCAGGCTTCCTGCTTGTGGCAGCTTGCATCTGGAAGAAATCCTATTCCGTTCGGGATTGTACGTGGCCGAGGCCTGGTGCCCGGCTAAGGGAGTTGGGCACAAAGGGTGGGTTTCTCCAAAGGTAAGTAAAGTCAGCTGCCCAGGTGCCTGATGTCAGTTTGTAGCAGGCCTTTGGCCCTCCAAGAAAAACTAGTCTTCCAGTTTGTGGCAGCTTGCATCTGGAAGAAATCCTGTTCCATTCGGGATTCTAGGTGGCCGAGGCCAGGTGCCCGGCAGAGGGAGTTGGGCACAAATGATGGCCTGTTTCCAGGGGTAAGTAAAGTCAGCTGCCCAGGTGCCTGATGTCAGTTTGTAGGAGGCCTTTGGCCCTCCAAGGGAAGCCAGGCTTCCAGCTTGTGGCAGCTTGCATCTGGAAGAAATCCTGTTTAGTTTGGGATTGTATGTGGCCGAGGCCTGGTGCCCGGCAGAGGGCGTAGGGCACAAATGATGGCCTGTTTCCAGGAGTAAGTAAAGTCAGCTGCCCAGGTGCCTGATGTCAGTTTGCAGGTGGCAATTGTTCCTCCATGGGAATCCAGGCTTCCTGTTTGTGGCAGCTTGCATCTGGAAGAAATCCTGTTCCATTTGGGATTGTAGGTGGCCGAGGCCAGGTGCCCGGCAGACGGAGTTGGGCACAAAGGATGGCCTGTTTCCAGGGGTAAGTAAAGTCAGCTGCCCAGGTGCCTGATGTCAGTTTGTTGCAGGCCTCAGGCCCCCCAAGTGATGCTAGTCTTCCTGTTCAAGGCAGCTTGCATCTGGAAGAAATCCTGTTCCGTTCGGGATTGTAGGTGGCCGAGGCCTGGTGCCCGGCAGAGGGAGTTGGGCACAAAGGATGGCCTGTTTCCAGGGGTAAGTAAAGTCAGCTGCCCAGGTGCCTGATGTCAGTTTGTAGGAGGCCTTTGGCCCTCCAAGGGAAGCAAGTCTTCCAGTTTGTGGCAGCTTGCATCTGTAAGAAATCCTGTTCCGTTCATGATTGTAGGTGCACGGAGCCAGGTGCCCGGCAGAGGGAGTTGGGAACAAAGGATGGCCTGTTTCCAGGGGTAAGTAAAGTCAGCTGCCCAGGTGCCTGATGTCAGTTAGTAGGAGGCCTTTGGCCCTTCAAGGGAAGCCAGGCTTCCAGTTTGTGGCAGCTTGCATCTGGAAGAAATCCCTTTCCGTTCGGGATTGTACGTGGCCGAGGCCTGGTGCCCGGCAGAGGGAGTTGGGAACAAAGGATGGCCAGTTTCCAGAGGTAAGTAAAGTCAGCTGCCCAGGTGTCTGATGTCAGTTTATAGGAGGCTTTTGGCCCTCCAAGGGAAGCCAGGCTTCCAGTTTGTGGCAGCTTGCATCTGGAAGAAATCCTGTTCCGTTCTGGTTTGTAGGTGGCCGGAGCAGGGTGCCCTGCTGAGGTAGTTGGGAAAAAAGGATAGCCTGTTTCCAGGGGTAAGTAAAGTCAGCTGCCCAGGTGCCTGATGACAGTTTGTAGTAGGCATTTGGCTCTCCAAGGGAAGCCAGACTTCCAGCTTGTGGCAGCTTGCATCTGGAAGAAATCCTGTTCCGTTCGGGACTGTAAGTGGCTGAGGCCAGGTGCCCGGCAGAGGGAGTTGGGCACAAAGGATGGCTTCTTTCCAGGGGTAAGTAAAGTCAGCTGCCCAGGTGCCTGATGTCAGTTTGTAGCAGGCCTTTGGCCCTCTAAAAGAAGCTAGTCTTCCAGTGTGTGGCAGCTTGCATCTGGAAGAAATCCTGTTCCGTTCGGGATTGTAGGTGGCCGAGGCCAGGTGCCCGGCAGAGGGAGTTGGGCACAAATGATGGCCTGTTTCCAGGGGTAAGTTAAGTCGGCTGCCCTGGTGTCTGATGTCAGTTTGTAGGAGGCCTTTGGCCCGCCAAGGGAAGCTAGGCTTCCAGCTTGTGGCAGCTTGCATCTGGAAGAAATCCTGTTCCGTTTGGGATTGTTGGTGGCCGAGGCCAGGTGCCCGGCAGAGGGAGTTGGGCACAAATGATGGCCTGTTTCCAGGGGTAAGTAACGTCAGTTGCCCAGGTGCCTGATGTCAGTTTGTAGGAGGCCTTTGGCCCTCTAAGGGAAGCTAGTCTTCCAGTTCGTGGCCGCTTGCATCTGGAAGAAATCATGTTCCGTTCGGGATTGTAGGTGGCCGAGGCCAGGTTCCCGGCAGAGGGAGTTGGGCACAAATGATTGCCTGTTTCCAGGGGTAAGTAACGTCAGCTGCCCAGGTGCCTGATGTCAGTTTGTAGGAGGCCTTTGGCCCTCCAAGGGAAGCAAGTCTTCCAGTTTGTGGCAGCTTGCATCTGGAAGAAGTCCTGTTTAGTTCAGGATTGTAGGTGGCCGAGGCCAGGTGCTCAGCAGAGGGAGTTGGGCACAAAGGATGGCCTGTTTCCAGGGGTAAGTAAAGTCAGATTCCCAGGTGCCTGATGTCAGTTTTTGGGAGGTCTTTTGCCCTCCATGGGAAGCCAGGCTTCCTGCTTGTGGCAGCTTGCATCTGGAAGCAATGCTGTACCGTTCGGGATTGTAGGTGGCCGAGGCCAGGTGCCCGGCAGAGGGAGTTGGGCACAAAGGATGGCCTGTTTCTAGGGGTAAGTAAAGTCAGCTGCCCAGGTGCCTGATGTCAGTTTGTAGCAGGCATTTGGCCCTCCAAGGGAAGCCAGGCTTCCTGCTTGTGGCAGCTTGCATCTGGAAGAAATCCTATTCCGTTCGGGATTGTACGTGGCCGAGGCCTGGTGCCCGGCTAAGGGAGTTGGGCACAAAGGGTGGGATTCTCCAAAGGTAAGTAAAGTCAGCTGCCCAGGTGCCTGATGTCAGTTTGTAGCAGGCCTTTGGCCCTCTAAAGGAAGCTAGTCTTCCAGTTTGTGGCAGCTTGCATCTGGAAGAAATCCTGTTCCGTTCGGGATTGTATGTGGCCGAGTCCAGGAGCCCGGCAGAGGGAGTTGGGCACAAATGATGGCCTGGTTCCAGGAGTAAGTAAAGTCAGCTGCCCAGGTGCCTGATGTCAGTTTGTAGGAGGCCTTTGGCCCTTCAAGGGAAACTAGTCTTCCAGTTTGTGGCAGCTTGCATCTGGAAGAAATCCTGTTCCATTCGGGATTGTAGGTGGCCGAGGCCAGGTGCCCGGCAGGGAGAGTAGGGCACAAAGGATGGCCTGTTTCCAGGGGTAAGTAAAGTCAGCTGCCCAGGTGCCTGATGTCAGTTTGTAGGAGGCCTTTGGCCCTCCAAGGGATGCAAGTCTTCCAGTTTGTGGCAGCTTGCATCTGGAAGAAGTCCTGTTCCGTTCGGGATTGTAGGTGGCCGAGGCCAGGTGCCTGGCAGAGGGAGTTGGGCACAAAGGATGGCCTGTTTCCCAGGGGTTGGTAAAGTCAGCTGCCCAGGTGCCTGATGTCAGTTTGTAGGAGGCCTTTGGCCCTCCATGGGAAGCCAGGCTTCCTGCTTGTGGCAGCTTGCATCTGGAAGAAATCCTGTTCCGTTTGGGATTGTAGGTGTCCGAGGCTAGGTGCCCGGCAGAGGGAGTTGGGCACAAAGGATGGCCTGTTTCCAGGGGTAAGTAAAGTCAGCTGCCCAGGTGCATGTGTCAGTTTGTAGGAGGCCTTTGGCCCTCCAAGGGAAGCAAGTCTACCAGTTTGTGGCAGCTTGCATCTGGAAGAAATCCTGTTCCGTTCGGGATTGTAGGTGGCCGAGGCCAGGTGCCCGGCAGAGGGAATTGGGCACAAATGGTGGCCTGTTTCCAGGGGTAAGTAAAGTCAGCGGCCCAGGTGCCTGATGTCAGTTTGCAGGTGGCTATTGTTCCTCCATGGGAAGCCAGGCTTCCAGCTTGTGGCAGCTTGCATCTGGAAGAAATCCTGTTCCGTTCAGGATTGTAGGTGGCCGAGGCCTGGTGCCCGGCAGGGGGAGTTGGGCACAAAGGATGGCCTGTTTCCAGGGGTAAGTAAAGTCAGCTGCCCAGGTGCCTGATGTCAGTTTGTAGGAGGCCTTTGGCCCTCTAAGGGAAGCTAGTCTTCCAGTTCGTGGCAGCTTGCATCTGGAAGAAATCATGTTCCGTTCGGGATTGTAGGTGGCCGAGGCCAGGTGCCCGGCAGAGGGAGTTGGGCACAAATGATTGCCTGTTTCCAGGGGTAAGTAACGTCAGCTGCCCAGGTGCCTGATGTCAGTTTGTAGGAGGCCTTTGGCCCTCCAAGGGAAGCAAGTCTTCCAGTTTGTGGCAGCTTGCATCTGGAAGAAGTCCTGTTTAGTTCCGGATTGTAGGTGGCCGAGGCCAGGTGCTCAGCAGAGGGAGTTGGGCACAAAGGATGGCCTGTTTCCAGGGGTAAGTAAAGTCAGATTCCCAGGTGCCTGATGTCAGTTTTTGGGAGGTCTTTTGCCCTCCATGGGAAGCCAGGCTTCCTGCTTGTGGCAGCTTGCATCTGGAAGCAATGCTGTACCGTTCGGGATTGTAGGTGGCCGAGGCCAGGTGCCCGGCAGAGGGAGTTGGGCACAAAGGATGGCCTGTTTCTAGGGGTAAGTAAAGTCAGCTGCCCAGGTGCCTGATGTCAGTTTGTAGCAGGCATTTGGCCCTCCAAGGGAAGCCAGGCTTCCTGCTTGTGGCAGCTTGCATCTGGAAGAAATCCTATTCCGTTCGGGATTGTACGTGGCCGAGGCCTGGTGCCCGGCTAAGGGAGTTGGGCACAAAGGGTGGGATTCTCCAAAGGTAAGTAAAGTCAGCTGCCCAGGTGCCTGATGTCAGTTTGTAGCAGGCCTTTGGCCCTCTAAAGGAAGCTAGTCTTCCAGTTTGTGGCAGCTTGCATCTGGAAGAAATCCTGTTCCGTTCGGGATTGTATGTGGCCGAGTCCAGGAGCCCGGCAGAGGGAGTTGGGCACAAATGATGGCCTGGTTCCAGGAGTAAGTAAAGTCAGCTGCCCAGGTGCCTGATGTCAGTTTGTAGGAGGCCTTTGGCCCTTCAAGGGAAACTAGTCTTCCAGTTTGTGGCAGCTTGCATCTGGAAGAAATCCTGTTCCATTCGGGATTGTAGGTGGCCGAGGCCAGGTGCCTGGCAGGGAGAGTAGGGCACAAAGGATGGCCTGTTTCCAGGGGTAAGTAAAGTCAGCTGCCCAGGTGCCTGATGTCAGTTTGTAGGAGGCCTTTGGCCCTCCAAGGGATGCAAGTCTTCCAGTTTGTGGCAGCTTGCATCTGGAAGAAGTCCTGTTCCGTTCGGGATTGTAGGTGGCCGAGGCCAGGTGCCTGGCAGAGGGAGTTGGGCACAAAGGATGGCCTGTTTCCAGGGGTTGGTAAAGTCAGCTGCCCAGGTGCCTGATGTCAGTTTGTAGGAGGCCTTTGGCCCTCCATGGGAAGCCAGGCTTCCCGCTTGTGGCAGCTTGCATCTGGAAGAAATCCTGTTCCGTTTGGGATTGTAGGTGTCCGAGGCTAGGTGCCCGGCAGAGGGAGTTGGGCACAAAGGATGGCCTGTTTCCAGGGGTAAGTAAAGTCAGCTGCCCAGGTGCATGTGTCAGTTTGTAGGAGGCCTTTGGCCCTCCAAGGGAAGCAAGTCTACCAGTTTGTGGCAGCTTGCATCTGGAAGAAATCCTGTTCCGTTCGGGATTGTAGGTGGCCGAGGCCAGGTGCCCGGCAGAGGGAATTGGGCACAAATGGTGGCCTGTTTCCAGGGGTAAGTAAAGTCAGCGGCCCAGGTGCCTGATGTCAGTTTGCAGGTGGCTATTGTTCCTCCATGGGAAGCCAGGCTTCCAGCTTGTGGCAGCTTGCATCTGGAAGAAATCCTGTTCCGTTCAGGATTGTAGGTGGCCGAGGCCTGGTGCCCGGCAGGGGGAGTTGGGCACAAAGGATGGCCTGTTTCCAGGGGTAAGTAAAGTCAGCTGCCCAGGTCCCTGATGTCATTTTGTAGCAGGCCTTTGGCCCTCCAAGAAAAACTAGTCTTCCAGTTTGTGGCAGCTTGCATCTGGAAGAAATCCTGTTCCATTCGGGATTCTAGGTGGCCGAGGCCAGGTGCCCGGCAGAGGGAGTTGGGCACAAATGATGGCCTGTTTCCAGGGGTAAGTAAAGTCAGCTGCCCAGGTGCCTGATGTCAGTTTGTAGGAGGCCTTTGGCCCTCCAAGGGAAGCCAGGCTTCCAGCTTGTGGCAGCTTGCATCTGGAAGAAATCCTGTTTAGTTTGGGATTGTATGTGGCCGAGGCCTGGTGCCCGGCAGAGGGCGTAGGGCACAAATGATGGCCTGTTTCCAGGAGTAAGTAAAGTCAGCTGCCCAGGTGCCTGATGTCAGTTTGCAGGTGGCAATTGTTCCTCCATGGGAATCCAGGCTTCCTGTTTGTGGCAGCTTGCATCTGGAAGAAATCCTGTTCCATTTGGGATTGTAGGTGGCCGAGCCCAGGTGCCCGGCAGACGGAGTTGGGCACAAAGGATGGCCTGTTTCCAGGGGTAAGTAAAGTCAGCTGCCCAGGTGCCTGATGTCAGTTTGTTGCAGGCCTCAGGCCCCCCAAGTGATGCTAGTCTTCCTGTTCAAGGCAGCTTGCATCTGGAAGAAATCCTCTTCCGTTCGGGATTGTAGGTGGCCGAGGCCTGGTGCCCGGCAGAGGGAGTTGGGCACAAAGGATGGCCTGTTTCCAGGGGTAAGTAAAGTCAGCTGCCCAGGTGCCTGATGTCAGTTTGTAGGAGGCCTTTGGCCCTCCAAGGGAAGCAAGTCTTCCAGTTTGTGGCAGCTTGCATCTGTAAGAAATCCTGTTCCGTTCATGATTGTAGGTGCACGGAGCCAGGTGCCCGGCAGAGGGAGTTGGGAACAAAGGATGGCCTGTTTCCAGGGGTAAGTAAAGTCAGCTGCCCAGGTGCCTGATGTCAGTTAGTAGGAAGCCTTTGGCCCTTCAAGGGAAGCCAGGCTTCCAGTTTGTGGCAGCTTGCATCTGGAAGAAATCCCTTTCCGTTCGGGATTGTACGTGGCCGAGGCCTGGTGCCCGGCAGAGGGAGTTGGGAACAAAAGATGGCCAGTTTCCAGAGGTAAGTAAAGTCAGCTGCCCAGGTGTCTGATGTCAGTTTATAGGAGGCTTTTGGCCCTCCAAGGGAAGCCAGGCTTCCAGTTTGTGGCAGCTTGCATCTGGAAGAAATCCTGTTCCGTTCTGGTTTGTAGGTGGCCGGAGCAGGGTGCCCTGCTGAGGTAGTTGGGAAAGAAGGATAGCCTGTTTCCAGGGGTAAGTAAAGTCAGCTGCCCAGGTGCCTGATGACAGTTTGTAGTAGGCATTTGGCTCTCCAAAGGAAGCCAGGCTTCCAGCTTGTGGCAGCTTGCATCTGGAAGAAATCCTGTTCCGTTCGGGATTGTAGGTGGCTGAGGCCAGGTGCCCGGCAGAGGGAGTTGGGCACAAAGGATGGCTTCTTTCCAGGGGTAAGTAAAGTCAGCTGCCCAGGTGCCTGATGTCAGTTTGTAGCAGGCCTTTGGCCCTCTAAAAGAAGCTTGTCTTCCAGTTTGTGGCAGCTTGCATCTGGAAGAAATCCTGTTCCGTTCGGGATTGTAGGTGGCCGAGGCCAGGTGCCCGGCAGAGGGAGTTGGGCACAAATGATGGCCTGTTTCCAGGGGTAAGTTAAGTCGGCTGCCCTGGTGTCTGATGTCAGTTTGTAGGAGGCCTTTGGCCCGCCAAGGGAAGCTAGGCTTCCAGCTTATGGCAGCTTGCATCTGGAAGAAATCCTGTTCCGTTTGGGATTGTTGGTGGCCGAGGCCAGGTGCCCGGCAGAGGGAGTTGGGCACAAATGATGGCCTGTTTCCAGGGGTAAGTAACGTCAGTTGCCCAGGTGCCTGATGTCAGTTTGTAGGAGGCCTTTGGCCCTCCAAGGGAAGCAAGTCTTCCAGTTTGTGGCAGCTTGCATCTGGAAGAAGTCCTGTTTAGTTCCGGATTGTAGGTGGCCGAGGCCAGGTGCTCAGCAGAGGGAGTTGGGCACAAAGGATGGCCTGTTTCCAGGGGTAAGTAAAGTCAGATTCCCAGGTGCCTGATGTCAGTTTGTAGGACGCTTTTGGCCCTCCAAGGGAAGCCAGGCTTCCTGCTTGTGGCAGCTTGCATCTGGAAGAAATCCTATTCCGTTCGGGATTGTACGTGGCCGAGGCCTGGTGCCCGGCAGAGGGAGTTGGGCACAAAGGATGGCCAGTTTCCAGGGGTAAGTAAAGTCAGCTGCCCAGGTGCCTGATGTCAGTTTGTAGGAGGCCTTTGACCCTCCAAGGGAAGCAAGTCTTCCAGTTTGTGGCAGCTTGCATCTGGAAGAAATCCTGTTCCGTTCATGATTGTAGGTGCACGGAGCCAGGTGCCCGGCAGAGGGAGTTGGGCACAAAGGATGGCCTGTTTCCAGGGGTAAGTAAAGTCAGCTGCCCAGGTGCCTGATGTCAGTTAGTAGGAGGCCTTTGGCGCTTCAAGGGAAGCCAGGCTTCCAGTTTGTGGCAGCTTGCATCTGGAAGAAATCCCTTTCCGTTCGGGATTGTACGTGGCCGAGGCCTGGTGCCCGGCAGAGGGAGTTGGGAACAAAGGATGGCCAGTTTCCAGGGGTAAGTAAAGTCAGCTGCCCAGGTGTCTGATGTCATTTTATAGGAGGCTTTTGGCCCTCCAAGGGAAGCCAGGCTTCCAGTTTGTGGCAGCTTGCATCTGGAAGAAATCCTGTTCCGTTCTGGATTGTAGGTGGCCGGAGCAGGGTGCCCTGCTGAGGTAGTTGGGAACAAAGGATGGCCTGTT